>NC_047669.1:7907382-8027382 GCF_011762505.2 Arvicanthis niloticus | reverse complement strand
TCTGCTCCTGACAGCTTCCTGTCTTAGATTCTAAGAAGAAATTGAGCATCTTCGAAGTTACTCCAGTTCTGGTGAGACAGCCACTAGACAAGAATTGCCTCTTTTCATCTACAGAGAAATTACTGTCCAGAAAAGGACATACTTGCAGAATAGTCGACTGATTATATCTGCCAAGACAGAGTAATCAGCCCTTAATAATTCTTTTTTTAAAGATTTATTTATTTATGAGTACACTTTAGCTGTCTTCAGACACACCAGAAGAGGGCATCAGATGGTTGTGAGCCACCATGTGGTTTCTGGGAATTGAACTTAGGACTTCTGGAAGAGCAGTCAGTACTCTTAACCACTGAGCCATCTCTCCAGCCCAGCCCTTAATAATTCTACATCACTATGTTTGTCAGATGATCCTGGGCCAGAAAGCTGAAGATCTGATGCTCCAACATTTTGTAGTATAGGGACTGTCCAGGTGTTCAGCAGTCTCTATAAATTGGCTAAGTTTTAGAAGCTATGCTTTGTGCTTCCCATAATTTCAGTTAACTCAGTCATTCTAGATTTCTGACAGGCTTGAAAACTTATAGTCTCATAGCCAGTCCTGGTTATTTACTTTGAGAGAAAAGATTTGAGAGGATGGTTTTCAGCTGACATTCATTCTAAAGCCATGAAAAAAGCCAGGTTCAGAACTAAGTCTTTTAGTTAGGAAAGATGACAGAGGTTCTAGTTAGTCAACAAAATGCCGGACTGGGCATTAGGTCTATCTTATACCTTACTGACACAAATTGGTATAGTTATGCTCTAATTATATTTCGAGAGAAAAGTTTTATTTTAACAGGAAAGGTGATATGTAGGAGTAACTAAGGTGGGAGGAGTACAGAGAATAAGAGGAGGAGTAAAGAGAAGAGGAGCTAGGTGATGAGAGAGAGAGACAGAGGCAGAGAGAGACAGAGACAGAGAGAGACAGAGAGAGAGAGGGGAACATGGAAGCAGATGTTTGCTTGTCTCTGCCAGTTAAAGATAGGTGATATATCTAGGTTGGGTATTGGGTTATACTTCTGATTGATATTGAGCATTACCAAAGGCTTTGATTAACATTTTAAAAATTGTATAAAAGCAAAAAGGAGAAGGGAGCATGGAGTAGGGGTTTTCTAGAGAGGGGAAAGGGAATGGCATCTGAAATGTAAATAAAATATCCAATAAAAAATAAATTTAAAAAAAAGAAAAGATTGCCTCAGTTCATCTAAATCTTTCCCAGGGTTCACCATTTCCAAAACCACTGATGGTCCTGTTGGAATTTTCTGGTCAGAAAATCTACCTGCACGCCAGCAGTCAGCTATGCAGTAGCTCTCTGTTTACATCTCTATATACTGACTTCATCTTTATGAAGATCAATTAGACAACAGGGACCACAATATCCAGTGGATTGCATAAAGCTGGTCATGCATTCTGACCATTGAAGAACCATTTCCACAGGCCTACTCTGACCAGTGACCTCAGCAAGACCAAGTGAACACTGTCAAAGAAACACATTTGTAAAGGTGATGGCATAGCATGCTTCTGAGACTTGCTAAGACATTTGAAAACTTGATCTTTCTCTGGATTTTAGTAACAAGACAACACAAAATAGCAATATCTAACTTTTGGTGCCAACAAGGCTGGTGCAGTAGTAAATGGTAAGCCTCAGGATTCTGTACAAAGCTTTAATTGCTTTTTATTTATTTGCCTCAGAAGAGAAATGGGCTTAAAAACTATAGGTTTGGTGGTAAATTAACAATATAGGTAAAACTATAAAATATAGGAATGAGAGTTTATTATCATGACTAACAGAAATTAATGAAATAATTTTTATTCTATTGAATTCCTGATTATGCTGTCCTTAATAAAACTGGGTCAGCAGTTTAGTCAGGAGTGAATTGTTCCTAGGGGAGAGCAGGGTGGGAGAGAAGGAAGGAAGGATAAAAGCCATAGTGCAAACTTATCTTTACCAGTCAGTAATGCTGATTCAAACAAAGCCCTGGGGAGCATTTGCATCTGCTAAAATTAAAACAGGAATTCCTTTCCCATTGTTATTAGATTGTCTGTTTCACAGATTAGTCTCAAGTGTGCTTTACTGGCAACATGGGTTTGCAGATCCCTAAAAATTAACATCAAGTCAAAAGTTTCTGATGTGTGAGTGTTGGTTTGGCAATTGTGAGGTTGTGACACTTTCCTGTTATGCATAAACAAATTCAGTTTGCCATGATCATCTCTGTGATGGTGGTAACCCTACAAATGAGAAACTCTCTGTAATGTCTACACACAGGCAAGGTCTACAGGTCACAGGGACAGCAGTGTCCCTCATCTTAGTCAAGATGACTGGCTGCTGTTGGTTTAAGTTTGCTGCTATGGTCTTGCTCCAGTCTCTCATCATCCCCATTGCATATAGTAGATCCCAACAACAGAACTGACCTGACCCAAAGCAAAGGAGTGATTCCCTGAACCTCCTCCAAGGTTTCCCATTAAAACTCCAATTCTATAATTAGTCCTAATACCCCCTCACTGCACTTCTTTATAGTATGGGCCTCTTTCCTCATAATGAATATTAAAGATCATGAATATTAAAGATCAGTTACAGCTGTGCTCTTAAATGGATAATAACAAATTTTCTGATCATGCATCAGCCTGTAGGTAAATCATGATATGTTGTTATGATTGCATATGAACCCTACTCAACTGCTATCTTTGCATGAGGATGGTGGTTAAGTGACTGCTCAGAGCCAACTACAATATCCCTCTCCAAATGATTCTATTTTATAGCCTAAGAAGCATGACTGGTAGGGGCCAGCTGCTCATCCATCCTGTCCTCTTGGCTCAATGCCTTTTACCAGTCGTAATGAGAAGTTTTCTGGACAGTGTGTCTTCTTTCTCCACTCAGTGCATTCACATGTCCCTGTCATTTGCTTCTGTTTGCACATCTGGTGTCTCAGGAAATCTGCTGGAAACTACCTGTTACATTGAATGTGTGGGCAAAAGTGACTTTGCCACCTTGTGTAATTAGACTGTCATCTTGTTTTAGTTTACAAAGCTTGTGTGCTCAGACGGAGGGCAAAATTACAAGCTCCAGAGATTAAGAAAATGGTATTTTATGCATGAAAAATATAGCCACTTAGGGAGCCTTCATTTGCTGACTTTGTGCCCTCCCTGCTTACAATCATCCTGTACTCCCATGCCACCTTTTAAGTTTGTCAAAGAATTCCAGCTGTGAACATTGTGTGGGAAGAGATGGTTTACATGCAGGACTGTGTGTCTGCAAGGTTTAGTAAGTCCATCCATTCATCACTGAACCATTCTCTTGCTCTAACTCCTCAAGGGCAGGGACCTTGGTTTCTTCTTTGATGACTCCCAAGAGCTTACACATCAGTAATATTGCATGTCCCAATCACTGAAGTGGTCAGTTAAACCATCAATTTGTCTTCTTTCTTCCTCTCAGGTTGGGCTGTGAACCTTTGGTCACAAAGGTACATGAGGAAGGACTTGTCTCCTTGAGCCCTCAAGCAGAATATGTAACATTACAGAATATGTAACATTTCCACTCTGTCTCCCTAGGTGAGGAGGAGGTAGAGACCTCAGGTCCTTGGAGCCACTCCAGGGAAAGGGGCAATGTAGAACTCATGTAATTAAACTGCTATCCTGTCTCAGTTTCCAAAACTTATCAACAAGTGTGGCCCATCCCAAGGCAGAGTAGAATGCACTCCTCTCTTGGGTAGCAGCTCACATTGTAAAGGCTGAGCATGACCTCACCCTTTAGCCAGTCTTCTGAGCAGAGGTGAGCTGAGAACCTGCTCACTTTATGGAGGGCCCAGGCTAGAACCATTCATTCTCAGAGCAGATGCCGTCTTTAACAAGAGGGTAATGGTGGAGTATGGGTACAAATCCAAGGAGAGTTTGACTGAAGTGAGTCCCTGCATTGCTCACAGGCTATATACAAGTCCTAGGTAAAATGTTTCTTCTTGGGCTAGCCTTGAGCTTGCTATCCTTCTGCCTTAGCTTAAGTGCTAGGATTACAATAGTATGCCACTTCACCTGACCAAACTTTATAGTCTCTTTTGTTTTCTTATTTTTTATTTAAAGATTAGGGCTGTTGCTCAGTTGCTAGTGTTTTCTTAGCATGCCTGAAGCCCTGTGTTTGATCTCTTCATCATTTCATAAGCCAATATGGAAGTCATTCTGGCTGTACGAGATCTTCAAAAAGTTTGGCTTAGAAAAGAAACTAAGTGCACTGCTGGCATCTTTCTCTGGTGTATGATAAGACAATTAAGCCAAGTGCTTCTCCCTGTCCTGTCTTTTAGTTCCCACACCCGAGTCTGAGTTGCAAGAGTGGGAGAATGCTGCACTTGATTTTCTCACAGAGGCCCTGGGCTCTGTATCCTCAGAGATGGATTTCAGGGGGAGGGACTGTTTTACCATGGTGAGGACTTGGGCTGGGATGGTCAGGCACCCTGACAGAAGGAAGGACACTAGCAGTGCCTTCTGTCACCCAGGAATTACAGGTAGAGGGAATATATCTGTTCACACAGGGCATCTTCAGTAGGGAAGATGGGAATTTACCTCTGTACTCTAGGAGTCCAAATGCAGCCCACAACAGTCTCTAGAATCAGGGTTGGGGGAGGCCCAAGGGAATTCAGTTTAAGTTCTATGGTACAGCTTTACTAGGTGGGGGACAGTAAACAGTGTGTAGTAGTCTTCACAGGCCTGTAAGGAGTTGAAATTTGATTCCACCTGGTGAACATTCACAGTAATGCTCTATGTGGTCCAGGAATGAAATTTGGTTCTCCTGTACCAGGATGTCCATAGTCACCAAAAGCTGGGTGCAACTTGGTGGGAAAAGGCTAAATCAGTTCCACTAATTTGAGGGCTGCTCCTCCTTAATTCTGCGAGCATCTTTATCTAGGAGGTGAGGAAAGAGGAGTGGAGGACAGTAAGAAAGGCTTTGTGAGAATCTTGGTTTTTGGAGCTTGATCGTGTCTGGCTACTGCCTGACAACACACTCCTGGTTTCTTCTTTCTCAATTTGCCTTGCAGATGCCTCTTCTTATCCTGGGGCAAAGATGCTGCCTGCCAGAGGTCTACTCTGAGCCCTCAGCCTTTGCAAATGATCCTCTTTATTTATTCCCTTCTCTGAGCTCTAGGCCACTCCAGCAGCTTTCAGACTGTACTTGGCTCACTGTTTGATAACCTTTCCCCCTCCCATTGAACTTCACCAGCTTGTTGGCAAGATCCATGCATTTGAGCTGTGTCCTTATTCTCAGGGCCAAAATAGGCTCTCAACAGATATTAAGTAGGCCATCTCTGCACCTCAAACATGAATCTAGCATGGTTATCCTCTGAGAGGCTCCACCCAGCAGCTGACTCAGACTGATGCAAACACCCACATCCAAGCAGTGGATGGAGCTTGGGTACCCCTATGAAACAGTTGGAAATGAATAGAGAGCCCCAAAGGGGACAGGAACTCCACAGAAAGACCAACAGAGTCAACTAGCCTGGACCCTTGGGGCCCTCAGAGTCTGAACCTCCAACCAATGAACATACATGGGGTGAACCTAGGCCTCTCTATTCAGATGTAGCAGGTGTACAGCTTGGTCCTCATGCGGGTTCTGAACAACTGGAGCAGGAGCTATCCCAAAAGCTGTTGCCTGTACATGGGATATGCCTTGTCTGGATTCAGTGAGAGAGGAAACACCTAGGCTCACAAAGACTTGATGTGCCATGGTTGGGGAATACCAAGGGGGGGGCTCCATCCTCTCAGATGAGAAGGGGGAATGTGGGAAAAGATGGTGGGAGCAGGTTTGGTAGCGGACAGTAAGTGGGAGAAAGAAAGAAAGAAAGAAAGAGAGAGAGAGAGAGAGAGAGAGAGAGAGAGAGAGAGAGAAAGGGAAAGAAAGAAAGGAAGGAAGAAAGAAAGAGAGAAAGAAAGAAAGAAAGAAAGAAAGAAAGAAAGAAAGAAAGAAAGAAAGAAAGGGAAAGAAAGAAAAGAAAGAAAGAAAGAAAAAAGAGAGGGAGGAAGAGAGAAAGAAAGAAAGAAAGAAAGAAAGAAAGAAAGAAAGAAAGAAAGAAAAGAGGGGAAAAACATGTAGTATTCTGATCACAGTTGTCCTTGTCATATCTATTATTAAAAAACCTGTTGCCACTGAATTGTTATTAGTTTATAGAGAATCTGTTCATTTTTTTACTTTCCTGGACAGCACTTTAGAAAAAAAATTCTTGAAGAAGATGAAATATACAACTTTTTAAAATATTTTTTAAAAACAAATAGCTGCTTGAAGGAATAAACTATCAACCGGTAGAGGCAAGAAACAAAGACCAGTCAAATGGTGAAAGAAATTTCTGCAAGGGAGACAGCCACCACTGGGTGAGCATGTTTATACTGAGACTGCAAGACCCATGGAGAAGTGCGAGAGCT
Organism: Arvicanthis niloticus; assembly: GCF_011762505.2. Taxonomy (NCBI): domain Eukaryota; kingdom Metazoa; phylum Chordata; class Mammalia; order Rodentia; family Muridae; genus Arvicanthis; species Arvicanthis niloticus. The sequence continues at coordinate 8,020,950 of NC_047669.1, read as the reverse complement.
TTATGAGGAGACAGAGGGAGCTCAGTGTACCCAGATTAAGGCTGTTAGTCTGGAGAACCTGGAAGTAGGTAATTGGAAGCATGGCATCCTATGTTGTGGGGAGCCAACAGAAGGCGGCTATCATCCTTGCAGCCATCTTGAACCATAAACCCTGACAAGAGACTTGATTACATCAACCTACAACAGCTGAGCACACTCTGATAACATCTTGTTTTAGATACCCAGGATCTTCCCTTGGGTATGTAAAAGACTTAAAGCTGTGATTTAGAGCCGAGACTTAAGGGTGTGAGTTAGAGATCAGATTTAGAGATAAGACCTAAGGGTGTGACTTAAGGCAGTGACTTAAGGGCATGGCTTAGAAGTTAGACATATAAAAGGCAAGAGGCAGACAGAAGAGTACAGTACAACTTGGAGTTAGTTATTAGACATTAGGCACTTAGCACTTGAAAGAAGTAACTTGGAACTTGGAGGAACTAGGGACTAGGAACTCAAGACTTGGGACTTGGACTAGGAAGAGAGACTGAAGAATACATGGGATTGAATCACACTCTATCTGGTCTCCATTCTTCACGTCCATCCTCACTCTCTCTCTTGCTGAACCCCGACCTGCGGACTGGAGCAGCTTGGGGCAATGTGGGCTCTAACAATCTAGCCCCCAAGGCTTTTGGCAGTGCGGGTTCAGTTACAGAACAGCCTGAGACATTTTGGTCCCCAAATGTGGGGTAGTGCAGTTCTCAACATTTTTGGCCCCCAAGCGTGGGGCAGCTCAGGCCACAATACTATGTGGTCAGCCAGGGTGTATATTTGGTTCTGTCTGGTTGTTCTGCAATTAAAAATGAGGTAAAAAAAAAAAAAATCAGAAAAGCTGTTAGGTCTTCTTAATCAGGCCCTTGCCATTTGGGGTCAGTTGTGGCAGGCATTATTATTTGGCTTCCTAGACTGATTAGACTGATTGACTGATTAACTGAAATCGATTACTAACATCCATGTCTACATTTTAGATAGCACCCTGACTTCCTGAGCCTGTTGACTAACTTTCTGAACTGGTAATTATGGGTAAAGGGTTGATTTCCTGCACCCACTGCTCTGGGTCCTGGGTTAATTCCCAGGGGTGCTCTGGTGAATAGCAGGTTGATTTCTTGGGTTAATTACTACATATTTCAAAGCACAGTTATTTGAGCTATGCCAACTGTGCATCATGATTCTAAATAGAAACATGTAAGTGGAGTGCATCCTTTATTTTCCATGATACCTCTGTGGGGCAATGCATTAGCTACTTTTTCACTATTGTGACAAAGCATCTGATGAAGAGACTCAAGGGAAGAAGGGTTTATTCTGTCTCACAGTTGGAGAGTACACAGACTGTCCTCAGAGAAAGTCATGTGGTGGGAGCATGAGTCAGCTGGTCACATCTGCCCAGAGTTGGGAAGGAAAGAGACCAATACTAGTGCTCATACTTTCTTTTTTCCCCTCTTTTTATTCAGTTTAGGACCACAATCCACTGGATGGTACTGCTCACATTCATGGTAGATCTTCATCTTCAGTTAAATATCTAGAAATACCCTCATGGACATTCCTAGAAGTACGTTCCTGTTGGAGGAGATATTTTAAAACGGCATTTTCTTGGGCTGACTACCTTATGCAGCAGCAGCTCTGCTTAGCTCTGTCACCATGTTTCGCAGCCAGAGGCCACATGAGCTCCACAGCTAAAAACAGCCAGCCAAAAACACCAGCCCTAATATCCATGAGAAACCAGCATGGAAGATGGCTCTGCCAATCTTCCATGCTGTCTCCACAAGGTTGGGCTGAGCCCAGACCATCCTGCCATCCATGCAGCACCTGGTAGAAAATGAAACTCTAATGCTTAATGATTATCCAAAGGCTTTATATATTTGGTAATGCTGTATAACAAGATGCCCACAAAATTAGAGGTGTTTCCCAATTAACTAGCCTAGATATAAGTTGTTACTGAGGACTGCTTTCAGTCCAAGCGTGGTTCTCCATCCTCCTACATCTCTGTCTCTCTCACTCCTCCTCTTCCTTCTCCTTTCTTCCTTACTCCTCCTCTTCTTCCCCTTACTCCTCCCACCTTAACTCCTCCCAACTTGCAAGAAAAATATCCAGCTACATGTCCCCTAGGGATTCCAAATACAATCAAATAAAAAAAACAACTGATACACAACAATAAACCCAAATAAATTTAGCCTTTAAAGTTCAACAATAAGTGTGACCTATAAAATAGAACCCCTTATATACTAAAAACCAACCCAATTTGATCTGTAAACAAACTGTAATATAATCTGACTATAAACCTGTAACCAAGCCACTTAGACTTAGCCAATTATAGCAGCTGAACTTCCAAACAATTAGAGGCTAAATGCTGCCCAAATACCCCTATATATGGAGCCCATGACGTGATTTAGTGGGTAAAGTGCCTGCCACCAACCTGATGACCTGAGTTCAATCCTGGGACCCACAAGATAAGAAGACAGAATTGATTCCCAGGAACCTACCCCTCAAAGTTGTCCTCTGTCCTTTATATGTGAAGACCCCCAAACTCGGGAGACCCTCACTCAACTCTCAGGAAGTCACAGCCACCCAAAAACTCGAAAGACACTGTACCTGGATGCAATCAGCAGAGGCTTTATTAGGAGGAGTTGGCCTGCCAAAGGTCAATTTGTTTGCCCACGCAGGAGCTGAATTGACAAAGACCAGCTGGCTGAGGAGCTTTGTAAAGGGAGAAAACCACAAACCAGGGGAGTGAGGAGGGGGTGAGGGGTTGCTAAGGAAATTTAACATAAAAATAGTGGAGAATTCCAGAGAAACCCAACCTAAGTGAGTCAGGGTCATGTGGAAAACATTCTGTATACTCATTCTCAAAAATGTGGTCTTGCCATGTCACTTGTTCAACTATTTCTCAGTTGCTGCCCTGTCACTTGCTCAACTATTTCTCAGTTGTTGCCCTGTCATCATGGTTACTAGTTTCTCAGCCCCACCTAGATGACTTGCATTCCTCTCTTCCAGTTCCTGAAACCGGGCAGTCCACATTTTTAGCTTGCTTCAGAGAAAATTTTCTATGTCCTTTAAAGAAAAGCCTAAAGAAAAACCTGTATATATTTTATAAAACGATGTTTATAATTTTTCACTCTACATATGTACATGCCAACCACTTGTGCACGTGTGACTAGCTGTCTGAAGCCTGGGGTTTTAGGCCTAATCTCCTGAACTGATAATTTGAAGCCTGTCATGGAGTCAGCCTGTTTCATCAGGTTTTGTGTTCCCAAACTGGTGTTGTCCTCTGTCTCCTATGACCTGTTATACCATTTTTTCTATTGGAAAACTGGTGTGAGTTCAGCTCTGAGCCCCTGGTTCAGCTGACTCAGGGTGTGAGACAGAGCTGCAACAGGCAGCGAGCGTGCCAATTCTAGGCTTCAATTGCCATTGTGTGAGTGGCTGGGAGAGTGGCAATAGGCTGCCTGGTGTCCGACCTAGACTCAGAAACATGAAAAAGTGAGCACGAGTGGGCCGCTGCCCAAGCTTGAGATGCCTGTATCAGAGCACAATGCCAGTGAAAGATGCATATTGGAAATCCACCTGAGCATTTAGCCCAGCAGCTGGGTGGTGTCCCAGCAGGCAATTGTGCCTTGTGTTTAGGAGAGAACCTCCCTCAAGCTCTCTGTACCATGAGCTCTGATGCTAGGATACCACAGCCTTTGGGAGTGCCACACCTTCCTGGGTAGTGCAATTCACTGGCCTCAAGCAGTTTCTGATTATTGTTTGTTCTTCAGTAGCTTCAAAGATGCGTATTTGGGAAGGGCTTTGCCTGTACCTGGTAACTTGTCTCAGATAGTTTAGTTCTATGCCCATTGTAAGGTGCACCAAAATGAAGTAAAAGCAATTTAAACTTATCCTCTAAATAGCTTACAAACAAAGAAACTCAGTCTATGGCTATTTTATTTGGCTTTAAAAACCACTGAGGCATAACCCTTAATCTACTTTTCTAACTGTTGGCCTAGCTACCTCTCCAGCAGTGTACCCTAAAATACTTGCTGTTTCTCCTAGCCATGAGCTCACAGTTTATCTCCCCTCATGGCAGCTTCCTCATCTCCTCTAGTTCTTGTTATGCCCAGGCCTCCCCACAGATGGTCCCCACAGACCATCAAAGACCACCAGGAATCCAATTCGCATGCAAAAGCAAAGAGTCTATTCAAGCTCAAGCTCGGATCTCTCCAACTTCTCCAACAAAGCTGATAGCTGTGGAAGGTGCTGAGCTGGTGTCAGCCTTGCTCTTTATACAGTTTAAGTTGGGTAAGAGGCTTTCCAATTTGACAGTTACATGATTGGTTGGCATTTCAGAAAGCATAGCTTGCATAAAATTTTAACAAACATCATAAACTTTGCTATAACTTGAGTCATTTGCCCTGGACATGACACTGGGCATTTCTGCTTATCAAGGGTGGAGTGGCTGTTACTTGGGAGGTATCTTAGTTCAACAAGCTATGGTATTTCCAGTTACCAAGCTCAATCTAAGGAGAGGCTAGATATAAGATGGAGTTTGAACACACAATAGAATCAGCTAGCTGTGTCCTTCATTTCTTCCTCCTCCACCTGGTCTTTCCTTTCTTCTCTCTCTTCTCCACCCCAACCAGGTAACTCAAAACCCACCTACCTCTAATCTTTCTAGTAAACATCTGTAGCCAATTTTACTTAACCAATAGTTTTAAATCAAGGAACAAGATTTACACAACAAAAGCTTATAAAGGTGAGAATTTCCTCACTCCTATGCCTAGACCTCCTGGTACATAATTTAACATTACAATACATAGTAACAGACCAAGCTTCAACACCCAACACCCCAGGCTCACATGACAGGAAATGAATTCACTAACCCAATGGAGGATCTTGGAGTCTGTGCCCACATCCTAAATGTCTAAACTACAGAGAGGCAAAACTTTCTCTGCCCTCAATATCTTTCTAACTGTTGGATGAGGATGGTATGGGACTTGCATGTTAGTTCAGTTGGTCATGCCTTTTGCTCTGTGTGGTGGTTTGAATAAGACCATTGGCTTATATATTTGATTGCTTAATCATCAGGGAGTGGGAATATTTGAAAAGGACTGGAAGATGTGCCCTTGTTAGAGGAAGTGTGTTACTAGGGGTGAGCTTTGAGGTTTCAAAAGGACATGCCTTAACTGTGGGCTTTTCTACCCATGCATAAGTTCCAAAAGTATGACTTTGAGACTGAATTATTTATGAATAATTTTGGCTTGTTCCTGTTAGCACATAACATAATTATCCCATATACTCTATTCTGAGTCCTGCCATGAGATTATTTACCTCTCTTCAGAGTGATTGTCCCCCACAGTGTTCCCTGCAAATCTTTTCTCTATCAAAGAGTTCTTGCTCTCTACTGGAACTCCCACCTCCTATTTCCTGCCTCAACTCATTGGCCAATCAGATTTTTATTGGCAAGTGATGCTTCCATACGGTACACAAGAGAGTCTCTCTACATTTTCCCCTTTTAGTCCAATAGAAGTCACTTTCTCTTTCTATAATAAACTATAAACAATACTAACAATTATGAAAACTGTCAGGTAAGAGTACATTCACAATGTCCAATCCACATGTGTTTGGCAACCTTGGAGAAAGTCTTCTATTGTCTATCGTATCTTGGTGAGTTCAGAGTTCTTTTTCTAAATCAATTTCTATCATAAACTGCATTACCAGCCTAAAAACATCTTAGATCTTAAAACATTTTCCTAAATTCTGAACAACTTAAGCTTAACTGTGAGAATATAATTATCTAGTCTTCAACATCATCAGAGGCCAGAAAAGGAATAAATATTACCTGAGTGTGCAGGAAGTGTAGGCAAGCAGCTTCCAGAACTATAGAAATGACAGAGATAGTTGGCTACCTGGACAGTCCCCTCAAATTTCCCTGAGTCACTGGAGCATCATCTTCAGCCTTCTGTCCCAGAATATCTGACAGACTTTTCTGTGAAGCAGGAAATATGAAGGACTGCTTAACCTAAGTTGGCAAAGCTCAGCAGTCATCTTCATGGCATGTTGTTTGTCTAGTTTGGACAGCATACTGTTAGCACTTGAAGGAAGGGCAGTTTCTTGCCCAGTGGCAGCTTGCCATTTTTGAAGCAAACTCTATGTAGAGGTTCTTTGATGCTCATCATCTTCCTTGAAGTAGAATGGAGGTGCTTCCAGGAGCAGACCTGTCTCATTGTCAAAAGAGAGCCTTTTAATAATGATAAAACATCTTTAAATGCCATATTCTGCATATCTTTGAGGTTTGTGAAGACCATCTATCTATTTATAGCATACCTAAATAGGCAAAAGTTGCTTGTTTCTACCTATTTACTATCTGTTCAATCTTGGAATCATATTTCTGTAATAAACTAGACTAGTATCTAACATGATCATAAATTTGATTGATTAACTATTAACTTGCAGTTCTTAAATATCCTAAATATCAAGAACCTTTCAATGACTAGAACATCATATTGCATATTTAAATAAATTGCATAGGTTCAATACTTAAAAAGAAATTGAAATATATACATAGTATGTCATAATTCTTTATAATATTTTATTTTTATCACTCTACAAATATTTATACCAATATAACCAAATATAACCTTAATTTTGTAACACTATACAAACCTCTATACCAATGTAAGACTTTTGGCTAGTACTAGCTCTGTAGTGGAAGAATAGATTCAATAATCTCCCCTTTATAGCTATGACTTGTGTATTATTCCTCTATTCCTCCCCTTTTTTCTTTTAAATCCTTCTCCCCATTCTCCTTCTAACACTAGATAGGAGAAAAAGAAAATAGAAGAAAGGAAAGAAAGCATAAAATACATCCCATAACCCAACCTCCCTTATGTTGTTTCTTCCCTCACCAAAACCATTAACAACTTTCAACCAACTCCACTGTAATGATGACAAACCAATTAATGACCAAAAACCACTCATCCCACCTCTTGAAAATGGGGCATCACTCCCACAACTTTTCCTGTGGAAACAAATACAAATCTCTCCCCCAGTGTAATACATTTGCTCCCTTCCATTTTGAGATGCCACTCATTTAGTTCAGCAGTCTTCCATAATCCAGTGTCTCTCAGCAACTCTTGTTTTTGTTCACTAGCATTTTAAAAATTTGAAGTTAACAAAGCACTATGTAATTTATCTCTGGGGATTTTCTAGCCCTTTCTGTTTATTAAGCATATCCTTTAAAGAACAATTAGATCTCTCTACAACTGCTTGTCCTGTGGGATTGAGTGGTATATCCATAATATGCTTTTATTATACTATGCAAAAAATATTTCATTTTACTAGAGACATGTGATGTATCATTGCCAGTCTTAATTTGTACAGGTATTCACAAAACTTCTTGCCAGGAGCCAAACCCAGGAAATTACCTGCTATTCTAGAAAGTGTACTCAGTACAAAGTTAAGAAAGGACATCCGAGGGTCTCAAGTCCCAGGAACCTAAAGAAAGTCTGGTATTTCCTGGGAGCCAGTTACAACAGTGGGATGGTCTTGGGCAATAAGGATATGACAGTGGCATGTTCTCAGACAAGGAGGATTCAGTAGTAGGATAGCCCTAAGCAATGACCCTCACCTAAACTTCTCGTTTTGCTGTGTCTTTATAACCTGCCCCTGAGTTGCAGAGCTTGATCAGAACCCCAGACTTGCTCTCAGTCTTTGTGTCTCTTGTTCCTTCATTCTTTCACCCACTTCACTAGGGTCTCATCGAGTCCCCGTGGGCTGGGGCAGTTGGCACCCAATGTGTGGCCTTTGGGTCAGGGTCCAATCAAATGTTGCTCCCACATGGATGTCCCTCAGGCATAGGATCAATGCTTCACCATAAAGGTGAGTGAAGAGAGAAGATCCTGCATTGTGATCGCCACAGAGGAGAGGGGGTCCATGCTTATGGCACTAGTGCAGCTTTTGTCATGGCACAATTAGAATCTCTTCATGGATTTTGCATGATCCCAAGTGATTGGATGAGCCTAGCCAAGGCCTGCTTAACCCCTGGCCAATATTTAGATTGGAAAGCCTATTTCATAGAATATTCAGCTAAATATGTGGCTCAAAATCAGGCAGCCAGACAGCAACAATGGGATCAGGACATGCTTTTAGGACAAGGTAGATGGACCATCTTGAATATCAGAGAGAGAAAGGGTTTTGAAAAGCAGTTGTTCTCTCTCTGGGTTGTGTCAGCAAAAAAAGAATGAAAAGGCTGTTTCAGAGCTCTCCTAGGAACAAGAGAAAATTCAGGAGATGTCTTGAGTTTTTCTCTTCCACAGGAGGAATCCTTAGTTCTGCTTTCTTTGTTTATTGTCTTGTCCTTGGTACACCAATGTCCACGTGTGTCAATTGTTGTTTGAATGATTGGTGGTCTATGTTTTATGGTGTTCTATGTTTCAGGTTCAAAAGAAAAGATCGTTAAAACTGCTTGATCCAGCCTTTGTTCTAGTTTACCTTGGTTTGAAAGGCAGTCTTACTATGCACAGCAGAGGTTGATAAGTTACCCTACACCTGTAGCTAAGAGTCAAGCTGAGCTGGAAAAACCTTTCCAGGAACTGATTGTCAGCATAAGCTGCTTTTAAAAGGCCCAGCAGCTTTTTGGCTTCTATGATAAAGAAGAGTTGTCTTTCTTAGAAAAATCTCAGTGACAAGGTGCTTTTCTCTTGAAAGTACAGCTAGAAAGACAAGAAAATTTTGTTTGGTCTAAATACGAAAATTTGTAGGGAAATAGGAGGACCTTTATCTAATGCAGGGCTAGCCGCTGCTGTGATGCAAATGACTCGAGGTACAGGTGCAGCAAATAATAATGCGTGCTTTAAGTGCGGGCAACCAGGACACCTGAAACGTCAATGCCCACAGCTGCAGGGTAATCAGGATCAAAGAAGATGAACTCCAGGTTTATACCCGAAGTGCAAAAAGGGAAATCATTTGGAGGTACCATCAGCTATGACCCTGTTTAGGACACGCAGGGATTTTCGTATCACTGCCACCATCGTGACACCTATTGCAGTGTCAGCTACTGCTGCTACTGCAGCAGGCCAATGCAGCTATGGCCCTGGATACACAGAGGCAGATTAATTCTCAATTGAGAGTCGGCATTATGCTGGTGAATCAAAGAGTGGATCTAGTCCAGGAGCAAGTAGACGAGCTCATGGAATTAGCTCAGTTGGGCTGTCAGTGGAAGTATACAGGTCTTTGTGTGACATCTGTAAGATATGAAAATGCAAGTCAAGCAGCTCATTTGTCTAGAAATTTGTCTCAGTATTTTACAGGAAATTGGACATAAGATTTCGATGGCTTGATGCAGAAGCTGCAGCTAGCCATGGTGCACGTGAATCCCACTTGTGTTGACCTTTCTGTTGCTGAGGGCCTGGCCTCCTGGATCCGATCTGCAATGAACCACCTAAAAGAATGGGCAGGAATTGGGGCCTTAGCTTTTTGCCTTGTTCTTGTCAGTTGCCTAGCACTATGGTCCATTCTGAAGATGCACATGCGTTGGCGTAGCACAACACTAATGCCATGATTGTTCAAGCATTTACTGCTCTTGAAGGAGGCCAGTCCACACAAATCTGGCTAAGCTATTTGAAGAGCTCTGAGTTGTAACATGCAGCAGGATGTAGGGCGTAACACCGTAGAGGGCACTGTATGCCCTCGGACATATGTCTGACTGCATACAGGTTTTGCCATAGTTCCTGTCCCCTGGAAAACAGCATCAGGTTGGGTCACCCATGGTAACCATACTGTAGACGGCAGGTGGTGAAAATGAGGTTGACAATCTCCCTTCAAATACAGAGGGTCAGACCTCTATGTCCTTCTGCTTGCATAAAACAAAAAAAGGAGAGCTGTGGGAAGCGGCTCCGCTCTCGTCATTACAAGGTGGTGCTTGGCATAGACATTGCTTGAGAGAAAAGACAACTCCATATATGGAGTTGTATGTGCTGAGAGGTGTGGTTACCCAATCACCCCACCTCACATCATTGAGAATGGCCAATCTCCAGTGACTTCATGGAAGCTGCTGATAGGATTAAGGCAATGCTTATAAGGGGCTGTGGGATCTGGGGAGAAGAAAGAAGAGAGAGAGAAGAAGCTCTATGTACAGGGATAGCTGAATAAACCGCTTGAAGAAGAATACAGTTGCTGTTGCCTTATTCCATAGGTCGGACGTGGGTAGCGACAGAAGATGAGAGACAGAAAGGGCTAAAACAGTTGTCCACTCTCCAGCCATGTTAGCAAAAGAAAAGAAAAGGGCTATTTCAGAGCCCTCCTGGGAGCAGGAGAAGATCAGGAGACATCCTGCATTTTCTCTAGCTCAAACAGGAGATATCCTAGAAAAAGTAACAAAATTTTGTTTGGATAAAATATATAAAATGTACATCTACTTCGTTTTTGTTTCTGGCTGGTTTTAAAAGTATAAAAATGTTCTGCATGTCTTGGTTATAGATTATTTGCCTATAAGTTATTTGGTAAAATTAAAAATTTACAACTTTGGTAACAGAAAGTTGGCTTAAAACTGGTAACTCAGGATTGGAGTCATTCAGAAACCAGATGTATAAAGATAGGATTTAAAACAATGTCTCTTTAATGAGATATTAAAAACTGAACTATCATATATTCATATATAAGAACTGACAGCCAAACATTGTAACATGAAAGTAATGCACTTGGTGTTGATTTTAGAGAAAATGAATTGTTTGCATTGTTAAAAATTGGCTTTGTTTCCCAAAATTATGGTTATACTCTAATATTACAAAAAAAAATTAAAAATATAGTTAAACTGCCGATGTTCCATTTTACAGTTGGCAGTTCAATAGTGAGCTAAAGAATTTTTGACTTACCCATGTTTATGGTTGAGAAGAGAGTTGAGCAGGTAGAGATGACTGCAAGACTAGTAAAAGAGTTAAAAATAGCTGTAGCACAGTACGGCCCTGCTGCCACTTTTACAGTTTTATTAGATATAGTGGTAGAGGCAAATTTAGCCCCCCAAGATTGAAAAGGAGATCTCAGTGAGAGTTTTATCTGGAATTAAACAAGGCCTTGATGAACCATTTCAGGAATTTGCAGATAGGCTCCTAAAATAGAGACCCTCAGGCAGGAGTTCCTTTTGTTACACAATTGGCTTATGAGAATGCTAACTACAGTCCAAGCTATGCTTTCACAGCACTGAGGTGATAAGGAATGTTGTAGGTATGTGGACATAGGTCATTTTTGGAAAGATTGTCCAAAAAATAGAGGCATAGACAGACAGAAAAATCACTCCCCTGGAATTTGTCCTCAGTGCAGGAAAGATAATTGTTGGGCCAGGCCTCAGGAAATAGGCCCAGATTAAGAACTTTCATGTTTGAGTTAAGACAAAGCTGAGCCTTATTATGATATAGGTGCATAGAACTCAGATCTGTGCACACTGGTTCAGCATGGCAGGACACAACATGGGTACCTGCAAGGGGTGTATGACAAGGTACCACAGGGAGAGGGCCCAAATTGTCCACTTCTGAGTCCCCAGAAAAGCAAACCTGATTGCATAGAGGTTGGTGTTGATTTCTTGTGTCTCAAAGCAGCCGGATAGGACCCTCGATATCCTACATGGCCCATAAGACAAATAACCCTCTCTTCCCCAAAAAGACACCATTACAAATGATACTGGGAGGGTCAGGTCAATACTTTCTCCCTCTAGTTAATGCCCACTCATCTGTTGATGAAATTTCTTAATGTCCCCATTTGCCTGCCTGCCTCGTTTAAAATTGCTTAAAAAAAGAGGCAATGCTGGGAGCCAAAGCCAGGAAATAACCTGCTATTCTAGAAAGCCTACTCAGTACAAAGTTAAGAAAAGACATTTGTGGGTCTCAAGTCCCAGGAACTTAAAGAACATCTAGTATTTCCTGGGAGCCGGTTACAACAGTGGGATGGTCTTGGACAATAAGGATATGACAGTGAGATGGTCCTGGGCAATGAGAATATGACAGTGGGATGGTCTCAGACAAGGAGGATTCAATAGTAGGATAGCCCTAAGCAATGACCCTCACCTAAACTTCCCGTTTTGTTGTGTCTTTATAACCTGCCCCTGAGTTGCAGAGCTTGATCAGAACCCCAGACTTGCTCTCAGTCTTTGTGTCTCTTGTCCCTTCATTCTTTTGCCTCCATCCCTAGGGTTTCATCAAATCCTGGCAGGCAGGGCAACTTCTAATAAATTTAAGCTTTTCAGAGCTTAAAGCAGTAGCCCATTGAGATTCTGAATATGTGCTGGGCAGTGGTGGCGCACACCTTTTATCCCAGCACTTGGGAGGCAGAGGCAGGCAGATTTCTGAGTTTGAGGCCAGCCTGGTCTACAGAGTGAGTTCCAGGACAGCCAGGGCTACACAGAGAAACCCTGTCTCAAAAAACCAAAAAAAAAAAAAAAAGAAAAGAAATTAAAAAAAAAAGAGAGAGATTCTGAATATATGTCTATTGTATGGTACATATTTTAATTTTTCAAACTCTGCAAAATGAAACACATCTATTTACCAAATTAAATTTCTTTGGGTATCTTTTGTGTTACTCCCTGAAGGTAATGGAGTTTGGTTATAGAAATAACAAGTAGGATATTTCCTTATAATTTTCTTGCCTTTTTGTCAAGTGACAGAAAAATCTTTCTTTAAACCTTTGCTGTTAACATGGTGATTAGAAGTTTGCAGTTTCTAGAACACTTCTTACTAATAGCTGATCAATTTCTTCATTACCTTGTGCTAGATGGCCTGGTAAACCCATATATAGTCTGACATGTATCTTTTACACTGGATGATTTCTATTTTTGCTCACTGGTATTTGGAGTAAAAGTGTGGTAAATTTTAAACCATCCTAAATAAGTTCAGCAGTTTCTATATGCAAAACAACTCTCTACACGTTGAGATTCAGTAACTACATTGATGAAAATTTTAATAATACCATAATAATGGCACACAGCTCTGATTTTTTTTAAACTGAATTGTAAGAGCTCTGAGTCACCTTATTTTTTTTTCTGACTAATAACCTTCATTTCCTGACTTACTTGCACCAGTATAAAATCTAGGAGCTCCAGAAATTTTACTATATGAGGAATTATTTTTATAAACTGAACTCTCTTGCTTTGGGAATACTTGTTGATAATTTCTCTCAAAAAATTACTACAAGACCTTTGCCAACATTCATTTTCTTCCCTTAATGAGGCAATTTCTGCAATAGTAAGAGGTACCACATTCTCTAATGAATTTATTCCTGTTAAGTTGATAGAGTCTCATTTTTCCTTTCAGAATCAATTCAGAAAGCTTTTTATATAGTCCTTTAATTTCTTCCTCTATTTGTGTGCTAAAAATATTTATTCCAAGATATAATCTCTCTTTATAAGAATTCCTGTGGAAGAATGAATACAAGGTAAAATAACTAAAATACAAGCCAACTTTGGATCCAAACAATCTACGTGTGACTCTTGAAATGTCTTTTCTACCAAGGCCAATTCTTTCTCAGCCTCAGCTGATAATTTTCTTTGGCTATTTCAGTCTTTATCACCTTGTAACATTTGGAATAAATTACTTAGCTCTTGGATAGTTAATACAATTGTGGACCTTGGCTAATTAATGTTTCCCAATAATTTTGAAAATCATTAAGCATACTCTATTGAATTCTCCTGATTTGTACCTTCTGGTCAAGTCTCCTCTTCATCATATTTTTTTCAGGAATAATTTGTAATCCCTGGCAAGGCAGCATTCTCTTTGTTTTATCAAACATTTTTTTCTAATATATTTGCATTTGAATGAGCCAGTCAAATATCATCCATATAATGCTTACAAAATGTTTCTAATAAGTGTGGTACAAAATATTGTCATAAGGTAGTACTATTTAGCATTCCTTGACAAAAGTCTCTCTAGTGATATTTTTGTTGAACAATTTCTATTGAAAGTAGGCATTCGGGCAATGGTGGCACACACCTTTAATCCCAGCACTTGGGAGGCAGAGGCAGGTGAATTTCTGAATTCAAGGCCAGCCTGGTCTACAGAGTGAGTTCCAGGACAACACGGCCTATACAGAGAAACCCTGTCTAAAAAAAAGAAAGAAAGAAAGAAAGAAAGAAAGAAAGAAAGAAAGAAAGAAAGAAAGAAAGAAAGTGTCACAACCCCAGCAAAATGTTGAGGCCCGGGCTGCCCCACGTTTGGGGCGGCCACAGTTTCCTGGCCCAAGCTGCTGCTCCGGTCCACGGGTCAGGGTTCAGCAAGAGAGAGAGTGAGGACGGACTCGAGGAATGGAGACCAGACAGAGTGTGATTCAATTCCGTTTATTCTTCAGTCTCTCTAAAGAGTATATTTCTCTGCCGTCTGCCTCTGCCTTTTATATGTCTCACTTCTAAGCCATGCCTCTAAGTCACACCTTTAATCATGCCCTTAGGTCTTATCTCTAAATCTGATCTCTAAGTCACACTCTTAAATCACACACCTTTAATCTCACACACCTTTAATCTCATACATCTTTAATCTCACACACCCAAGGAAAGTCCTGGGTATCCAAAGTGAGATGTTATCAGAGTGTGCTCAGCTGTTGTAGGCTATTGTAATACAAGTCTCATGTCAGGGTATATGGCTCAAGATGGCTGCAAAGCTGATAGCCGCTTTCTGCTAAAAGTCGGCTCCCAACAGAAAGAAAAGAAAGTAGGCATTGAGAAAGCAAACATTTCCCTATCATGCTTATGCAAGGGGATTCTGAAAGTAATATTTTAAGTCAACCACTATATTCGGCCATGCCTTAGGTAACAAGGAGGGCAATGGGATTCCAGGCTAAAAAGAGCCATTGGCTGAACAATTTGATTACTTGCTCTCAGATCTATCAATACCTTCCACTTGCTTGATTTCTTTTTAATGACAAATAAGGAAGAGCTACAAGGGCTAGTGGACCCTTCTATATGTTGAGCCCCAAGTTTCTCTAAGACTAGCTGTTCTAGTACCTGCAACTTTTCTTTTGTCATAAACCATTGTTCTACCAAACAGGTTTGTCAATTTGGCACTTAGTGGTAGGGCAGCTAGTGATCTACCATTAATGGCTCCCCCATATAAAGTCGAAGAGTCAGCCTCTACCATATCCTGCTTATGAACAGCTTAGACCTTCTTTTAACTGTCCTTGATAACATTTTAAGACTTCTTTATTAGGAACAGCTCCTCTTTTGTAGCCTTTCTATAGAAAGTTGGGGGAACGCTAATCTGTGCTTCCCACTACTGCAATAGATTTCTTCCCCATAGATTTATGGCTCTCTTAGCCACACGTGGCCTTAATTTTCATATTTGACTTTCTGGTCCTACACATTTACTGCATTTTAGACTTTGTTTTACCTGAGACAATGGCACAATTCCTAAGAGCTGTTTAGATACCCTTTGAAGTGGTCAAGCTGCATTCCAGGAATTCTGTGATATACTATACTTACATCTGCTCCAATCTCAAAAAAAAAAGCCTTCAATCTCAATTCCATCAAACTGTAACTTTAACTTTGGTCTCCAGTCACTTATCATTTATAGTAGTTCACCAAAATATCTAGTTCTTGGTATCTTCAGAATCTCTTGTTTTATCCATACAAGCAGCTCATCTCTGTTAAATGGTTTATTTAAATTTGGAGCAGCTCTGTTTGTCCTATCAGGCTTTGATTATTTTTATTTGTTTTTCAGAATAGTCTTTCTTTGGAATGACTAATGTTGGTTTTTATCAGGCCTTGAGTGAAGTCCATTAGTTTTCTGACATTAAGGAATTGCCTAGGATATATTTGGTTGACCTACATTCATGAGCTGTATGTCTGATCCTTCCACATCTTCTACATTTCACAGAAAACTTTGTCCCTGAATAATGATAATAATAATTGTTGTTGTTGTTATTATTATTATTATTATAAAATAATATATTCATAGAAACTGTTTGTCTTCAATCCTTTAGGGAATAACCTGATTTGTCACAGCCACAGCAATAGACATTTTGAGTTTTTATATCTCCTGTAATTGTTTATCTAACTATAACTGAATTGTAAACATTGGGTTTTATATGCACAGTATTTTTAATCCATTCATGAACAGGTACATATCTAGGCCTTAAAGGTCTAGTAACTTTATTGTTTTCAGCATTAGCATTTCAAAGACTGAAGATTGACTGCTGAGAGGGAATTCAGGCCAGAAGATTCCTTTAAAATTCTTGTAGCTGTTGGATCTGATAGTGCTCTATTCAAAGCTATAGTTAATCTTTGTAAAAAGTCTTTGAAAGATTCATTTGAACCCTGGATTGTCTTTGTAAATGATTCAGCTTGTCCCTGTCATTCAACTTTGTTCCAAGCATTTAAGGCTATTGTACAACATTGTTCTAGGACAGCATCATCAAGGGTAATCTGTACTCTCAATTCAGAATACAAATCTTCACCTAGACAGCAATGTCTCTAGTCCTATTTCATTGATCCATGCTTGAAATATTGTCTTTCCATCATGTTAGCCATTGTAATTGAAGGCCAGTCTCTAAGATGGCTGTCATCAAATCTCTCCAATCTTTTGGAATTATATGCCTTTGTATGGCTAAGTATTTGTTTGACATATGGGGAATATAAGCCATAGGTCACTATTGATTCCTTAAATCTTTTAAAATATTATGTCTCTGTGGGTTGCCATCCATATTCTTGATGACCCTGTGGATATCCTTCATCTCCTTCTAATTCCCTTAACAAAGTTAGAAAAATCATTTTAGATTTATTAACACACATAGAGTGCCTTTTTGTAGACTTGTTACAAGGTGGTACTATAAGTTCTGGTCTTCTTTCCTCTATCTGTATCTTAGTATCTCCCTCAATTTTATTTATAATTTTTTCTGCTTTTTTTCTTCCAAGGCTTGTCCCCATTTTTCATCTTTGTCCTTTTCTTGTATCTCTATCATCTTAGTATCTTTATTCTTATTTATAAACTTTTCTAATTTTATCATAAGGCTTATCTAATTATACATTTTTCCTTTTTGTATCTCTATCATCTTAGTATTGTCTTCATTTTCACGTATAAATTTTTCTAATTTTTCTTCTAAGCTTTGTTTCCATTTTTTTATTTGTGTTTTTCTTGTATACCTAAAGCTCCACTTTTTGAGATGGCATAAAAAGTCATCTTGGTTATTAGGATGAAAATAAGGACTACCAATGTAATTCTAGTCATAATTGGTAATGTGTCAGTTCCAATTAGGTCACTGTTAGGGTTTACAGTCTCTTATGGCTGTGAAGAGACACCATGGCCAAAGTAATTCTTATAAAGGACAACATTTAATTGGGGCTGGCTTACAGTTTCAGAGGTTTAGTCCATTATTATCATGACAAGAAACATGGAGACACAATGCTGGAGACAACTGAGATTTCTTTGTCATGATCCAAAGGTACCCAGGAACTGGGTGAAGCTTCTGCAATAGGAGCCCTCAAATCCTGCCTGAACAGTGATACACTTCCTCCAACTAGGCCACACCTCTCAATAGTAGCATGGGCCAAGCATATTCAAACCACCACAGTCACTTATCTCTTCCTCTTTTATTTCTATCCTAAAACCATTGATAATATTGTATTTTAACATTGTATAGAATCTGAAAGCTATAAAAGGGGCTACTTGCCCCCTCTTCTTTCCTCTTGCTCTCTTGCTCTCTCTTGATCTCTTGATCCCTTTGTCCCCTCACCCCTTCCCCCTTCCCTTCCCCCTCTCCACATGCTCATGACCTGCCTCCTCTACTCCTCTTCTTATTCTCCTTTCTCTCTCTCTCTCTCTCTCTCTCTCTCTCTCTCTCTCTCTCTATCTCTCTGTCTCTCTCCCTCTCTCTGCCTCTACTACCCTCTTAACTCTCCTCCCCATGCCCTGAATAAACTATTTTATACTATACTGTCACATGGCTGATCCCTCAGGGGAAAGGAATACCTCCTTGGCATGGGCCTGCTGAGACATCCCCTTCCCCCCACACCTCACCATACCTCCAGAGAACATATTCTCTTTATCTTTTTAGAAACACATCAGAAAGTGCCTTTCTTTGTCTGCTGAGCCATCCCACCCACCCTGACGGTAGTGTTTTTATATGAGAAAGGGAGGGGTGAGTGAGGTGGCTTATCCAGTGAAGTGCTTACCTTGCAAGCCTGAGGGATGACTCATTCCCCTGACCCAAAGTGGAAAGAGAGAAAGGATTTAAAGTTGCCTTCTGACTTCCATCTATGTGCCATGTCTCCATATGGAGAGAAGAGGGGAGACACACCATGCCCACATACACGCACAGAGAAAGAAGGTCCCACCATGCCTGCATATACACAGAGAAAAAGAAGGTTCCACCATTCCTGCATACACAGAGAAAAAAAGGGGATCCCACCATGCCTTCATAAACACAGAGAGAAAGGGGGATCCCCACTGTGCCTGAGTACA
This sequence comes from Arvicanthis niloticus, assembly GCF_011762505.2. Taxonomy (NCBI): domain Eukaryota; kingdom Metazoa; phylum Chordata; class Mammalia; order Rodentia; family Muridae; genus Arvicanthis; species Arvicanthis niloticus. The sequence goes on along the minus strand of NC_047669.1, from coordinate 8,002,510 downwards.
CAGGAAAAAGGAGTTCCACCATGCCTGTATACACAAAGTGGGAAGGGGAGCTCCTGCCATGGTTGCACACACAGAGAAAGGGGTCCCACCATGCCAAAATACATACAGAGAGAAAGAGGGTGTCCTGCCAAGCCTGCATACACAGAACAGGAAGGGAGGTCCCACGATGCCTGCATTCACAGAAAGAGGGGGTCATATCATGCCTAAATTCACAAAGAAAAGGGGTCCCACAATGCCTGTATACACCCAGAAAGAAAGGGAGTCCAGCAATCCTGCATACACAGGGAAAAAGGAGAAAATCCCTGCTAATTCTCTTTTATTGCAAGTCCCATGTCTGTCCAGAATAGTTCACTCTTTGTGTACCTTGAAAATTCTCTGGAAGTGCATAAGACTGGCCCCAGCAGGGTGGTGGCAGCTCCCCAGGGCAACTTCCTCCCACTGACTTCACACACAAGCACAGCAGTCATCTAGCAGGCTACCCTCCTTCAGTGTCAGCGGCAGAGTCCAGCAGTCCCTGAGATGAGATTTCCAGCACAGGTTTCTTCAAGGCCATCTTCCTTACAAAGCATTCCCATCTTTTTTCTGCATACTTATCCACAGCCTCAGAGTGCTGGGGGGTGGGGAGGCTTTTTTATTATTGCTTTTTATGTTTATGGGATAAAGGTGTTGTGCACCATGGTGAGGGAAGTCAGAGAACCAATCTGTTGGTTCTCTCCTCCCACCGAGCTTCGGGAGGCTTTGAGGCAAAGGTGTAGCCTACTGCAGCCATGAATCAACTGGGTTCACCTGAAAGGGGGGCTGGGAATGGAGAAACGGGCGGAGGGCAAGAAAACATGAAGCCAAGACAAAGTTCTCTGATCAAGGCTCAAAGCTTTAATGTTCAGCTCTCAATTTAAAGGGGAAGACCCAACCCGAAAACCCCTCCTGATTTCAGCCAGAGATGGGTGGGATAATCCATAATCTGTTCTTGGTCCCCGGAGATATCTCAAGGCAAGCCCAGGGGCAGTTCTGCTTCTGTGTTCTGTGCAGCTAAGGTGGGTAACTCCACCTAGATCCTATCACTTGGTCTGTTGTGGTAAACAAAGTCTCTCAGGCCTGCACATGGCTGGGGAAGGGCACACAAAGGCCTTTCTACACTGAGCCATATCACCCCATACCACAACCTTCTTGGGACAGATATTTTGGCTGTTGGTTTGTTGTTGTTGTTGCTCTCATTTTAAAGAAAATCACAGGATAAACTGCCTTCTCACGTTAGATCATCCCATGTATAACCCATATTGGTACTTGACAGAATATGTATATTAAGGCTGTGTCACACTTAAACTGACACTTTTCCTTCCTTATATGTACATGTAATAGTTTCCATCTTAAGGAGAAGAGAATTTAAATTCTGAGATCTCAAAGAGGTAAGGCAAGTGTTGCCCAAATAGTTGGGTCTGTCTGGCACCTTCTGACCTGAGACGTGTGCGTGTGTGTGTGTGTGTGTGTGTGTGTGTGTGTGTGTGTGTGTGTGTGTGTAACACAACAAGTATCGACACATGAGGGAACCCAGATCACTACAGGAACTCCATGCTACTTCACTCTATTTTCCATCTCATCTCTTCTTCCTCCCCCCCCCCACCACCACCACCACCACACAGAGCTTATCAGCCTAGAGGACTGAGAGAGCTTGGGTTGGGGGAGAGACAGGCAGTTTTAGCATCTGTAGCACCCTGGCAGGATGTAACTTGGAGCAGGGTGCCTGGTTAACTGACTCACCCTCTCTGGCATCCAAGCCAAATACTCTAAGGACAGTGCTCAGCCCAGCCAAGCCCACAGCTGCAAGGAAAGAGGGGGTGGGGAGCATTCCAGCCCTGCCTTGGCTTCGTCCTTGCTTTATTTTCTTTGTAACTTCTGTAAGCTTGGGAGTAGCTTACACTGTGTCAAGTGGTATGGCATAGACCACGTGAAGATGGGGGAGTTCATTCATGCAGCTGGTCCTTACAAGAGAGAAAAGAATGTAGTATTGGCCAGCTGCAAAACCCCTGGGTGTGCCAAGCATTCCCAACATAGGTTGGTTAATAAGCCCACCCCTATAGAGTGCTCACAAACACCTTGGTATGGAATGCCTAATGAGGAGAGGAAAGATATGCGCCATCTATTACTAAGCAAAGGCTCCTCACACAGGATCCTTTCTTTGTAATAAAAGTGTTCTTGTTTGACAGAGTCCTTTTGTGGGCCAGGCCTGAAAGGCAAAGGTGCAGGCAGGGTGCACCACTTCAAAGACAATCAGGTCACAGTCAACCCTGTCTGTTCCACAACCCTCTCAGAATCTGTTGGCTGTCCCACACCCTTCGAATACAAAGGGAGTCTAGTCACATTACATCCCCAGACAATTGGGGTAGTGTTACTCAATGGACTAACCTCTCCCGGCCACTCCAGAGCCTCAAAGCAACAGAGTGCCCAGCTACAGAGATGACACCCCATCTCAAAACAACAAACTGAAGCAAGCAAGATAATGGTACTCACCTGCTAAATCTTCCCCTCAGTCACCCCAGAGGCCCCACTTCTGGCAAGAACTACATCTGTGAAGCCAGGATATAGTTTGAGCCCTTCCTCAAGGAAGAAGACACACACACTCACAGTTTAACATACTTACGTACTTGCTGGTGTGTTTATGGTTTGTTCCTCACACAGAGTTGGTTCATAATAAGGCTGTTGCTGGGCCACCAGAAATTGAGCTGAACACAAATCTAAGTCTGAAAGTTCTCAAGAGGCAATCTGTTGAGACATGCCTCTGCCCACTGGAAAGATGACTGCCTACCTTCTCCCACACAGCACCTCAGAGGAGGGTGTCTTCAGGATGGGACTGTGGGAGGTTTCCCAGGCAAGCCCAGAGTTCGGAGTTCGACAGCCCTTCCCTGTGTGGTGGCTGCTCTGCTCGGCACTCCCGGTTACAGGCTTAGGGTTCTGTAGGATCAGTTATTTTGACTCTTCCTTGTTGTGAGATAGATTCATCAGTGAAGACTGCTTGACATGAGTTTAAGCCAATAGAAAAGTCTTTATTGGCCGATGGACAACTACACTGGTTATTCAGGATCCTAGTGTAGCCCCAAGCCTTTCTCAGGGTGAGCTTTTAAGCACAAAAACCATGTTCTGTGTTGACATCTATGTTGACGTTCTGTGTTGACATACTTTAGTTAACATGAACAGTTAACCAAAATGAAACCACAGAAGCCAAAAAGCAAAGTTAGTATATTTAGAGACTTTCTCAGACATATGGACATTGATGGATTAGGCCTTTGTTTTAGTGTTGGCTGGTAGTGCTGGCTCTGCGCTGACTTTTACAGCCTGAATGGTACTTCCATTATGAAATCAGTTGTGTTAGGGTCTGGGTCCCTGTTACATTCCTGACCTCCCTTGTTATGAATGTAATGCTTACACATTTGTGCGATATGGTTTGGATCTCAAATATTCTTACTTTCTTTTATTATTACCTGTGTCTCCTATGACAAGTACATCATTGCTCTACTTCCTCAAAGAAATCGAAGTTATTGGCTGAACCACTTCAAATCCCAGCCTCACTCTTCCCTGGCTCCATTAATCCCTTGTCAACCTCCCTACCTCACTCACTCTCACCTCAAAAACCAGAGATCAAGGCAGTTCCCGAAGCTGTGTGCCCCACTCCTCTCACTACACGAAGCCACCCACAACACACTGCGAAGGTGTTGGCGTTGTTAGCAATTGTATCTGACAGATGTGAGAGCTCACACAACAGTGGTAAATGCATCTCTCTTGGCTGGAGGTGTGGCTCAGTGGGTAGAGGGCTTGCCCAGCAAGCACAAAGTCTCCTCTCCAACTCTATCCATCTTCCTTCTCCCTCTTCCCTTTCTACACTTCTCTTTCTCCAGGCATCCCTTCAATTAATCTGTCAGTCAATCAATAAACTAAGGTTGAATTTCTTGCTCTGCTTAATCCTAGGAATATAAAGGAAGAAAGAAGTTGTAGTCCCTGTCATGAGGGAACTCACAATGCAGTGACACAGTGCTGTGAGACATATACACACATTGATGTGTTTTATAAAACCACTGATACATTTTGTAAAACTCGGTATGGTGTGGTAGGAGCGGTAGGTAGGAGCCTACCTCAGCGGGCCCATATTGAGGTATCCACCAACCCCTCACCAGAGGTACCAGCCATAGGATGAGTGTGGTATAGAATAGAGTTTATTTGGGGGCATGGGAAGGAGAGCTGAGAAGGGAGTAGAGGCAGAAAAAGAGAGGAGACAGAGAACAGAAAAAGAGAAGAGGCCAGTCAGGAACACGTGGAGGGAGGAGGGGTGAGTGAGAGAGAGCAAAGGGAGTCAGAAAGAGAAAAGGGGCAGAGAGTCAGAGAGGCCAAGCAGCCCCTTTTATAGTTAGCCAAGTTATATAACTGTTGGCCAGAGCCTAGAAGGAATGCTAACATACATGAACTCAGAAGCCATTCTTGTCAGACTGACAGCTATGTAAATTTAGACTGAACAGTCTGTAATATGTTTTCCATCATCTGGAGAGATGGCTCAACAGTTAGAGCACTGACTGCTCTTCCAGAGGTCCTGAGTTCAATTCTCAGCAACCACACAGTGGCTCACAACCATCTGTAATGGGAGCCAATGCCCTTTTCTGGTGTGTCTGAAGACAGGAGCAATGTGTTCACACACACACACACACACATACACACACACACACACACAGAGAGAGAGAGAGAGAGAGAGAGAGAGAGAGAGAGAGAGAGAGAGAGAGAGAGAGAGAATGAATTACATCTGTATGCCAGGCATGGTAGTACACAGCTCTTGAGAGGCAGAGGTAGAGAGTGTGTGAGTTTGAAGCCAGTCTTGTCTATACAGAGAGTTCCCAGACAGCCAGAAGAACAGAGAGACTGATTCAAAAAACAAATAAAACTGAAAAATAATTCATGTCTTTCCATGTGTGTCTGTGTGTGTGCCATGTGCATGCAGACTGCCCTTGGAAGCCAGAAGAAGGCATCTGATTGACCCAGAGCTGGAGTTAGAGGTGGTTGTGAGCCTGATATGAATACCGGAAAACAAACTCTGGTCCTCTGTAAGAGCAGAAAGCACTCTTCACCGACAAGCCATCTCTCCAGCCTCTGATATAATAGTTCAAAGAAGTAAAGACATTAACAAATCTAGTATCAGAACAGTCAGCATCGAGGTTTACGGAGCTCTGACATTCCTCCTGCATCTTCATACTGTATCGAGGGGCAGTGGATGGGGGGGGGGGGAGCCAAGGCCTCAGCTGAGCTAAAGGCTTCAAGTCCCAGAGACCCTGAGGTGGAGGAGGTCGGAGCTTCACCCGCACCAGGCCCCTGCCATGTAGCTGCAGCCCTCCGTAGATGTGTGGCCAGCAGTCACAGAAGGGCAATGCCCCAAGCTCTTCTATGTGTAGATGAGGCATCCCTAACATCTCAGAACAAGATAATAGGAAAAGAGACAGGACCACAGTCAAGTAGACTTAAAACAGTTTTTCATGTTAGTGAGGTACCTAGAGGTCTGGAGGGCGTGCCAATAAGCTTACTCCCGGCAAAAGGTATTTAATCTCAGGCCCACCCTGAGAAGTGGAGTATGATTTACATATCTACTTTCTTCCATAACAATAAACAGTTTAAAACCAGACTTTTCAGCGAGATCCACCGTGGAGAGCCATGAAGGCCTTCCCCTAATCTCCCATAGAAGGCCTCTCTGCACTTACAATCACAACCCCCACCAAGAGCCATCAAGCCAAGGACTCTCCCTGTGGGACCAGCAGGAGGTCCCCTTTTCTGTGCCCCTTCTCCCCTACCCTCCGGCAGGACCAGACACTGTCCCCAGCCCTCAGGGCCCCCAACTCCATTTCCTGATCTTTTGCAGCTCCCAAGATGTCCAAAGCCTGAGAACCCCATGGCCTACCTCATCGCCTCAGGCCTGGGAACCCCTGGAACCAGCTCCAGCTTTCCCACAACTCCTACTGTGCTTTCCACCTCCAGAGTGGAGTCTTTCTACTTTCTATGCCCAGCACCAGCCCTGGTAGAAGTATGGGAAAGACTAGTCAAACTCCCAAAGTTCTGCCTCCCCAATCGGCTGTGCCCAGGTGACAGAGCAGACGAGGGCCAACATAACCCTACACTGTATAATGTATTTGAAATTATGTATCTATTGAATGTCATCAAACTTCATGTAAAATGCATCATACTTACCATGCCAGAGAAGTGGCTCAGCATTTGGGGGCATCTGCTGCTCTTGCAGAAGACCACAGTTTGGTTCTCAGCACCCACAACAGATGTGTCACAGCTTCCCATAACTCCAGCTCCAGGAAATCTGACTCCCTTTCTAGTGTCCACATGCACTTGCACTCTCCAGTGTGTGAATTTACACAAGCATACATGCACACACATGCATAAAATTAAGAATAAATCTTAAATGTATCATAGTCTATGTGTTGTTTTTAACTTTTGTTTTGTTTGGTTTTTGAGACAAGATATCACTGTGTCGACCAGACTGGCCTTGAACTCACAGCGATTCACCTGCTTCTGCCTCCTGACTGCTCAGACCAAAGGCATGCATCATCATGCGGGACTCTATATGTCATTTTCAATGGTTTGGGTTGGTTTTTGTTTGGGGGCGGGGGGAGGTTGTTTTGTTTTGTTTGGCTCAACATTAGGTTTTTTTAATTTATCTGTTAACATTTGTACAGTTTATTCTCTCTCCTGCCCATAGCTGGGTAAATAATTTTCAGGTTTCCCCTAGGATAAACAATGTTGTCGCTAAAGCAGAAGTCAGCTGTGCAAATGAAGGCCCTGTGAAACTGAAGTATTATAAGCATGGCCAGATTATTTTGAACAAAGTGTTCTTTGTTCAAAGTATAACAATGTGTTCTTTCACCAATAGCCTGTGGCAATCTGTCTGTTTATCTTCTATCTAAATACCTGGTAGCATCTCTGCTCCACCACTGGCATGAGAGGTATGAGATGGTATCTTCTGTAGTTTAAATATTCATTTCCTCAATTATTAACGCGGAGCTGCCATTCCCTTTGATCTGTGTCTTTCTCTGACACAGTTTCCAGTGCTGTCCTATCGTCCTACTGGGAAGAAGTCCTGTATCCAAGTGCAGGTGCCCGCTCATCTGCCAGTCTTCTGAATGATACACACATTCATTCCTTATCTCGAGTCTTGTCTCTGATTCTGTTTGACATCATTTTCAATGGGAATCACCTAAGTGAAGTAGGTAACATATTACCCTCTCCTTATGTGATTGATTTTTTTTAACATCCTGTTTAAGAAATCTTTTGTGGCTGGCAAGATGGTCCATTAGTTAAGACTACTTGTTCTTGAGGCAAACCTGGGCTCAATTCTCAGCATCCACATGGTGACTCACAACCAGTCACAACTCCAATTCCAGTGGACCTGACCCTCTCTTCTGACTTCTGCAAGCACCAAGCATGTGTGCAGTGTACATGCATATATGCAGGCAAAACATTCACACATAAAGTAAAATGAATAAATCTCAAAAGGAAGAAAAAAGAATTTTTTTTCTTCCCAAACATAAGATAGAGATGCTATCATCACTTTAAAACTTTAAATATTAGCTTTTATGAAATTGAAGACCCCCATACTCGGGAGATCCTTCCTCAAGTCTCAGGAGATCACGACCACCCAAAGATCACAAGAAACCATACCTGGATGCAATCAGCAGAGGCTTTATTAGGGAAGTTAGCCGGAGGTCAAAACTACAAGCTCTTTAGCTCCAAGAGCATGGTTTTGGCCCAGAGTGGTGGGTTAAAGGGTCTTTTATAGCCTGGGGTGGGGAAAGGAAGGCATTTTCGCGCCCTTACACACGAATGGTTACATTTTTGCGCGGTTACACATGAGTGGTTGTTTTACAAATTTTGAATATAGCACTGGGAAGACCAAGGGAGGGGTAACCAAAAACAGTGGAACATTTCAGAGAGTCTAGCCCAAATGATCTAGAGTCATGTGAAAATCACTCTGCACACTCATTCTTCTCAAAAATATAGTTTTTATCATGTTATTGTGTCCTATCCTGCCATTTACCAACTATTTCAAATTAACTATCTTTACTTCTTCCTGCTATAGCCCCACCTAGGTGGCTTGTATCTTTTATCTGTGGTCAGGAATGCCTTCCTGCCTTGGGCCTCTCCCACCCATAGGTGGACCTACTGCTTGAGGCTTGAGGAATGTAATTTATCCAGCAAGTGTCCTGGGGTAGTGAATATCTTACATTCAGTTCCTCTTTCTGGAACTTACATTCTTGTTCAGGTATAGGATAAAGGAAAAGCCTTATATATAATTTTTCACTCTACAAAATTTCTTTAGGGATAGGGACATTTAAAACCTAATTTTATGTTTTTCTACATTTTACTTTCCAAGCATTACTTTTAAAAAAAGTTTATTTATATGGCATGTGTGTGTGTGTATGTGCATGTGTGCGTGTACATGTCCATGAGTGTCTGTGCACAGGCGTGTGTGTGTGTGTGTGTGTGTGTGTGTGTGTGTGTGTGTGTGTGTAAGCTTTGCAAGTTGATTCCTGCCTTCCCAGGAGTGTGTTCCAGGTATTAAAATCAGGTCATCCAGCTTAGCAACAAACACTGTCACTTACTGAGTCATCTCCCCAGCCCTGTTCTGCTTAGTTCTCAAAAGTAATTTCTTCCTCCTGTGAGTTGAGATCCCAGCTGCTGGGTATCTCTCCTCCATATGTGCGTGGGTCTCACATAGGGCTCTGTGTTCTGTTTTGCCACCCCACTCTCTCGTTACCATTCCCCCACCATTCCACTCAGTCCCTTTAGCCTGGAGATTAAGTCTTCTCCACCCTGCTGCCTTGTGTTCTTTTCCAAAATTATCTGGTTGCTGATCTTCTTTGTGAATTTTAAGTTCAGCTTGTCAAATTCCATCCCAGAGGAAGCTTCATTGAGATCTGGGTAGAATTTTAATTGGATTTGCAGATTACTTGGTAGGGGCATCAGCAGGAAGTTGAATCTTCTGATCCATGAATCTTAATTGGATTACGAACTGTTTGCTTGCCAGAAGTTTGCAGGACATGGAGTCTTATAATACATAAATGTGTTTCTTCATTTATTTTTGGTCTTTTTAATTTTTTCACAAGGCTTTGTAATTTTCTCCATTAAAAAGTTTCATACCTTGGACCAGTGAGATGGCTCAGTGGGTAAAAACACCTGCCATCAAGCATGACAACCTGCATTCTCTCTCCCTGTGTGCAGACACTCTCTGTCTCATTCTCTTCCCCCTCCCCTCTCCTCCCTTCCCCAAGGTGACTTCTCTGGTCTTGTTCCTTGGGACCAGTGTACCACCCAAGAACTGCTTCCCAACAAACCTGCAATTTTATATTTTAATCTGGCTTGAATTGGCTCATTTCACCAATGCAGAATAACTTAACATTCTTTCCAATTATTTTTTTAAATTTTTATTATAAAACTGCTGCAAATAATAATAATAATCACAAATCAGATTTAACCAGACCCAAAGTTAGAGCAGCCTTTGAAATGAGCATTATGGAGCTTCATATTGGATTTTATACTTTCACTATCAAATATATTATTTTGCATATTCTACCACCAAAAACAAAGATCTGCGACAGAGTTAGAACTAAAAACAGCAATTAGCTTATCTCCTCTTTCATAACTTGTGCCCATTACCTGCACTCAGTCCTTCCTCCGGCTTTTATACTAACCCTTTCTGTTATACTGCATTCACATGTACATATACTCACATACGAGCATGTGCAGTTAACAGATTATACATATGAAGGAGGACCTGTACTGTGGGGCTTTGGAGGGGTGGCATTTGTGGTTTAATAATAAAGGCATACAGAAATCTATATATAATAGGTCAGTTCTCTGCCACCAGTGAAATGAGCCAATTCAAAACAGATTAGATTATATTAAAGGCAGTTTTATTGGGATGCGAGTTCACTGGCCCCAAGGATGAGGCCAAGCCAGGAAAGTTACCATGGGGTGGGGGGGGGGGGGGAGTGGAGAGAAAGAGAGAAAGGGCACACATGCAGAGAGAGAACAAAAGGAGAAGAAGATGGAGGGAGGGAGGGAGAGGGAAAGAGAGGGGAAGGGGAAAGGAGAAAGAGAGGGAGGGAGAGAGAGAGATTGAGAAGAGAGAGAAGGCCTCTGGGCTGGAAAGTTTAGGGTTGGAAGCAGGGTATGCCAAGGTAGGGACTGAGGGATGCTGGGAGAACCTGGAGGCCAGGTCTGCTTTGATATGTAAAAGATGCACCTCAGTATGGTTTAAGGCTGTTGGCATTTTTTTTTTTTTTTTTTTTTGCTGAGGCAGTCTTTCAGCCAGCTTCTAACTTAACCAGCTTCTCTGCAATTGCATTCCTCCACATGGCTCTCCCTATTCTACCTCCCTGCCCCGGTCTCATCCATGCTTCAAGGGGACAGTTCTTTATTTATCAAAAGCCACATTCCTTTCTCATACAAAAAGCTATTAACGCAGTGAGAGAGGTTCCAATCTGTGACCTTTGTATATGCTTGGCCCATGGAGTGGCACTATTAGAAGGTATGGCCTTGTTGGAGTAGGTGTGTCACAGTGGGTGTGGGCTATAAGACCCTCATCCTAGCTGCCTGAAAGTCAATATTCTGTAGCAGCCTTCAGATGAAGATGTAGAATTCTCAGCTCCTCCTACACCATGCCTGCCTTGATGCTACCATGCTCCCACCTTGATACTGGACTGAACCTCTAAACCAGTAAGCCAGCCCCAATTAAATTCTTTCCTTATGAGAGTTGCCTTGGTCATGGTGTCTGTTCACAGCAGTAAAACCCTGACTAAGACACACAGCTTACTCATTCTGAGCCGTTCTACAGCGGGACTATTCCCATTCCACATTTTAGTGTTGTCTTTTGGTTAGATTGAGAGCATCGTGACTTTCCCTGACCTCTTCCGAAGCTCAGTTTTTTAACATGATAATTTTGGAGATGCCTCTTTTTGGACAGGTGAGAAAGTGACAAGCATTTACTTATCCTGCCTGCACTTGGCTCTGCCCTCGGGGCAATTAGCAACTGAAAATAAAGCCACACCTACATAGCCATTTAATACTATATGTGTGGGTAGATGCAGCCCCTTTTTTTTTTCTTCTTCTGAGATTGTGTGAACTCCCTTAACACAGATTTTTTTAATTTTTTTTATTGATTCTTTGTGAATTTCACATCATGCACCCCAGTTCTACTCATTGCCCCATGTCCCTCCATAGTCACCCTCTGCCCTTGCAACCTCCTTCACCTAAAGAAAAGAAGTAAAACAAAAAAACATTTCACTGTGGAAGCTGTGGCGCGTCACCGTGTGTCATACAGTAAATTCTTTTGTCCAAGATATTGCTTTTTAAATGGCAGCATGAGGGGGTTCCTTGGCAGGTCCTGCTGAGGTGTCCCTCTAACCAATCAAGCCATGTAACAGGCCTTAGAGGGAGGGGAACAGAGAAGAGAGGAAGAAGGGACGAGGCTGGCTGGGGACTTGTTGGTAAAAGAGAGGAAAGACTAAAGGAGAGAGTGAAGAGAGAGAGGAGGCATGGAGAGAGAGGGGAGAGAGAGGGGTAAAGGGAGGGAGGGGAGAGAAGGGGAGAGAAAGAGAGAGAGAAGGAGAGAGAGGAAAAGAGAGAGAGAGAGAGAGAGAGAGAGAGAGAGAGAGAGAGAGAGAGAGAGAGAGAGAGAGAGATTCTTCTTATAGAGAGCCAGGCTCATATCTGGCTGTTGCTGGGCAACAGTTGGGCCTAGACTAGAGGAAATGCTCACACAAACAGCTTCACTTGAAAATGTTCATTGTTAAGGAGTCTTTGGCTTGTTTGAAGGCCTCTAGCTTCTGCCACACTGGCTCCTCATTGGGACTCCTCTCTAAAATCTTGTTGCCCTGTGTCATGGAAATCCTGCAGCTTCTAGTTCTGTAGGCCTGCCCACCCCCCTTACCCCCAACCCCACCCCCAAGAAGGCTAGGCTGACTCCATAACAGGCTTCAAATTGGCAGTTCAGGACTGGACAAGTCCAGGCCTCAGAAGCTGGCCAACCACCTGGCCTGAAGCAAGAACAACGGGTCAGCAACAGTTTCCAGACTTTCTCAGCTACTTCCTCAGCAACAGTTTCAAGCCCCCGTAAGATAAAGATCACCTACCCCAGAATCCCCTAATGTGCTCTAAATCAGGCCTTCGAACTCACTTGGTTGTCTCTCTGTCTTGGTAGTAGGAGACCCCAGAATGTTGGACTTCTGCAGAATAAAACACTCTTTACTTTTACATACTTTCGGAGTCTGGGGTATCACTCTTCAGTGAATCATGGACCCTTACACCTTCACGTGTTCATAGATGGGGTAGATGTTGGAGTGGACTGACCCAAAGTCCTGGTTCTAGGCCTGGGTGGTAGGTAGCTGAGTTGGTCAGCCCACCAGCCCTCCCACCCAACCCCACCAGAGCCAGCTTTTCCTCTGCCAAGACAAGGGGTAGGGCTAGCCCTCCTGTCTGTGGCAGCTAGCAAGGGGCAGGACCAGCTCTCCCTTGCCTACAATATCAGGGCCAGCTCTCCCACCCTCTGGGCCAGTTCTACTGTGCTATTCAGGTGAGGCTCAGGACCTGCTGTTCCAAGTGCTATTGCCAGAGAAGTGGGGGGTGGGAGGAGGCAGGTGTCCTGACTGCTGCAGCAGTTGTTTATAGCCACACCCCGTCCTCTGTTATTGTGTGACCTAGATTCTCCCAGGTGAAAAAGAGGGATGAGAGCAGCTGTATTTCCCCTGACTCTGAAAGAATGCTTCTGAAGCTGTGCAGTGCAAGTGTCCTAGTTGGTGACCTCTGGTACATGACCTCCATCTGGGCGTTGCCTGCCAGAACCATAAGCCAGCTGAAAGACTGGTGCTGTCTAGGAGATGAAAATGCTGTTTATACAGGCTCAGGCGAGCTTTGACAGGCTGGATGTGTGTATGCAAATGAGGTAGTAAGTGAGGTCCAGGCTGGAGGAAGGATGGGGTATTAGCCCTTCAAAAGGATAGATTTAAAAGAGGTAGAAAAGGAAGACTACTTCTACCGTGCAGACTCTTCTGAGTCACACAGACCCCTCCAAGACCTACTACTTGTCTGAGACAGGCAAAGAACTTGGTCCTGCCTCTGCCGTAGTACCTGCTGCTCCAGCTACAGATCAACCCACTGCCCCTTCTACTCTCCACAGACACATCCTTTGGAGGCCTGTGATTGGCACCCCTAGGCCTGCTGAGACCTCTGAGCTGCAGCACTCTCTGCAGACCTCTCCCTTGGCACCTCAGGGCTGTAGGACTCATTGGAGGAAATCTGTCACTTAGCTTCCTGCTGCCACAGAGACTTTCAGGGTTTACTTTCTCCTTCTGAATTGTTAACATCTCTTCATAAAATACGAATAACAGTCTTCCTCTGCCTGAGCCCGTCAATTGTCCACCCACTCCATTTTTACTTACTTACTTACTTATTTTTGAAGGGAGAACAGGACAAGACACTGTCTCACTGTGGCTGAAGGATCCAGTTCTAAAGTGACCCATGTGGCGGCCAGTGGTGGTGATTATCCGCCCCATTGGACAGCAGCAATGTGGAATGCTGGGTTGTGTTGATGATGTAGTAGCCAGTTTCCCACTGAGCAGGACAGTCCAAAAATTGGAACAGAGCTCTGGTGTCTGTATTATAAACACAGCCTCTAAAAGGCTGTCACTTCGGACATCCCCTGGACACAGACAAGCTCTGATCCAGTGCATTACACAAAGTGTGGCTTCCTGGCTGTTAGTGGCGTTGAGTGTACCTTGAGGCTGGCTACCACAGGCTGAGTTAATAGTTTTCTTAAAACCTAATTTTGTGTCAAGACTGTAGAAACCTCAAAAATTGGGGCTGGAGAGGTGGCTGAGGGTTAAAAACACATGTTGTTCTTCAAAGCACCAGGTTCCGTTCCCAGCACCACATGGTGGCTCACAACTTCTACCGACTTGGATGCCCTCTTCACCTCCGTCAACACCAGGCATATACACAGTGCAAATGCCAGCAAAGCCATACAGGTAAAATAAAATAAACAAAAATCTTTAAAATAAATAAATAAATAAATAAATAAATAACAAAAACCTCAAAAGTTCATTTTTCCATTTTGCAATTCTCTCAAAAAATCTCTTTGAGTGGCTAGATAGATGACTCTGCAGTTAAAAGCACTGATTATTCCCACAGAGGCCCCAGGTCCAGGTCCCAGTACCTACATGGCCGCTCACAACTAGATTTAACTTGTTTGAGGGATCTAGCAGATGACCTTCTCTGCCTCTGCTGACACTGTACAGCAGTGCACAGCCATCATGCATAGTCACACGCAGAGGCAAAACACCCATGTATTTAAAGTGATACTTTGGTTGGTTTTGATTTTTTTTTTTTTAAGACAGGGTTGCTCTGTGTAGCCCTGGATGTCCTGGAACTTGCTCTATAGACCAGACTGGCCTTGAAATCAGCGATCTGCCTGCCTTTGCCTCCTGATTAAAGGTATGCACCACCACCACACATACACAACATCACAAAAGTAATACATTTTTTGAAAAGTCTCTTTGAAGGGTCTATAAAACCCGTGGATGTTTTGGAGGCTTTTTCATTAATTGCACAACTATTGGTTAATTCAGTCTTTCAAGTTGAATGATTTATGCTCTGTAGAAGCCAAGTGTCTCCTGTGCACTTTCTGTTTTATTGATGTAGTTACTCCTTCTCTTCACTATTTCTAAAGTGTCTAGTTATACGTGATGTGTTCTTATTTCTTCCCAGCATTACTTCCTGGTGACTTTCTCCTTTTGAAACAGGGGAGGGTTTGTTTTTTTGTATTTTTTTTTTTTGACTCACTATGTAATTTAAATGAACCTCCAACTCACAGCAAGCCTTCTGCCTCAGTCTCTTTTTATTTCTCGATAAATCTCATTATAAATGTGTCCTTTGTGTTGGGTTTTAGCTTGTTTTGTTGGTTGGTTGAGATTTGGTTTGTGCAGTGTGTTCTGTGTGGTATGTTGCATGTGAGTGGTAGGTGTGTGTGTGCATATGTGTGTGTGCATATTGAAGACCCCCATACTCAGGAGACCTTTCCTCAAGTCTCAGGAGATCACGACCACCCAAAGATCACAAGAAACCATACCTGGATGCAATCAGCATTGGCTTTATTAGGGAAATTGGCTGGCGGTCAAACCACAAGCTCTCTCTCTGAAGAGCAAGGTTTGGCCTAGAGTGATGGGTAAGGGGTCTTTTAAAGAGCAAAACCACAAACCAGGGGAGTGGGGAGGGGGTGAGGGGTTGCCAAGGATACGTAACATAAGAATAGCGAAACATTCCAGAGAAACCCACCCTGAAAGGTTAATAGCCATGTCACTGTGTCCCACCCTGTCATTTTACCAACTATTTCAGATTAACTATCTTCACTTCTTCCAGCTATAGCCCCACCTAGGTGGCAGCATCTTTATCTGTAGTCAGGAATGTGTCTTCCTGCCTTGGGCCTCTCCCACCCATAGGTGGGCCTACTGCCTGAGGCTTGAGGAATGTAATTCATCCAGCAAGTGTCCTGGGGGGCCTGAAATCTTATTTTCAGTTCCAAGTTCTGGGACCTGCATTTTTCTGCCCAGGTCTAAGGGCAAAGAAAAAGTCTACATATTTCACAAAATGGTCTTTATAATTTTTCACTCTACACATATGTGTGTGTGCATATGTGTGTGTGCATATGTGTGTGCACACATTTGGAGATCATGAGTAGATGTCAGGTGTCTTTCCAAATCACTCTTCTCTCCTTTCTCAATGAACCTGAAGCTCAGGATGAGCTTCAGGAATCTGCCTGACTCAGCTCACCCTGGTGCTGGGTTACAGGCACCACCACTGTGCCTGACTTTGTATGTGAGTTCTGGGTCCTCGTTCTTGAGTAGCAGGCACTTTTCCCACTGAGCCACACCCCCAGTCCAAGGCTCTTTTGTTTGTTTCCAGTGAACTACCTTCTAATCTCCTTTCTTCTGTTTTCTTTTTCAGTTACATCTTACTTTTTCACCATTCATGCTCCCTGATTTTCTTTAGCTTCACTCTGTTGTACTTTCTCTAGCTTCTTTTACTGACTAAATAAGTAATTTTAACTTTTCTTTGTTTACAAAAAGAAAAGTCTTAAAATGAGAGTTCCTTTTGTTTCAGCATACAAGTTTTGTTTGTTTGTTTGTTTGGTACACATGTGCCATGACGAGATTGTGGAGATCAGAGGACAATTGCAGGAGTCAGCTCTCTCCTTCCTCCATGTGGACCCCAGGTCTTGAACTCAGGTCCTCAGACTTGAAACAAGCTGCCCTTCCTCACTGATCCATCTAGCTGTAGAGTTGGATCAGGTCCATTCCACAGTTTTTATATGTATGTGCTTCCATTGGTGTTTACTGTCAAATATCTGGTGGTTTCTTTTGTGGTATTTTTAACTTATTTTCTCAGGAATGACTAACAGTCCTCAGTGTGTAAGAGGACTTAATGCTGTCTCTGTTGTTAATTTCTAATTTCCTTGCTTTGTGTCAGAGAATAGAATTTGTATGATACTAACATTTTTCTTCCATGTGCATAGTGTTTCACCAAGTTAATCATCTCATGCATACTTTAAATGTATGCTTTAGATTTATTGATTATACTAAGCATCATAATATTTGAAAACCATCTCCATGCTTATTATATGTTTTTGTTGTAGTGCATTTTTCTTTTTAAAAATTATTTATTTTTAATTTAGGGATTGTTTGGTTTTTTTAGAACTTCATACATAAGCACTACATTTTCATCTATCCCAGCCCTCCTCCCCTCCAGCTCTCAAGTCCTCTCCCTCCTCCAAAATTCTTGACCTCTGCTCTTTTTATGGTTACATACTGTGGAGAGCTTTTGGAGCTACCTTCTAGGTATTTGACATTGGGCTACGAAAAGGAAGTAGGCTCAAGACAAACACAGCTGAGGAATGTGTTCTTTGTGTCTTGATGGGTCTTGTTAAGACTCTGAATACAATAATCATGAAACCTTTGTTTATGCCTTGTTTGTTCCTTAACTACTCTGTTTATGCCTTAGGACTGGCCATATTCTTTGTATGTACCTAGAATAATATAAAAACAGACTGGGAAAAAAATAAACCAACTTCAGCCTCAGCACTGGCTAGGGTCATATTATAGTATTGCTTAATTGTTTTTTTCTTTTCAATCCCCACTCCCTCCTTGAGACCCTGTTGATTGACTGAGCTGGCTTGGTCACATATACATGCACACCCATAGGCGCACATGTTTACATACTGGTTCCATTTCCTGTTGTGTCTGGATATAGACACTTGGGATTAAACAGCATATGTGGGCACTTGTCACTGGGGGCACTGGCTCTTCCTCTTTTAGTAACCACTGACTACCTAGAGCTCTTTATCTAGCTGTAGGACCTTATGGAATTTTACCTGTCCATGTTAGCCAGTCAGCTAGCCTTGGCATTGAAGAGGAATTTTGGAACACTTATCTCCCACCACCCCATTCCTTAATTAACATTCCTTAGTCAAAAGACACTTGCTGGACTAACATTCAGAGGAGGAAGGGAGATGCCGATTAACATTCCTCAGACCACAGGGAAGGGAACCCACCTGCAGGTGGGGAAGGCCCAAAGCACATACACATTCTGCAGGATAGACCAACCCCTGCCACTTACAGACAACAGAGGTCCTTGCCACCTCACTCCCCAAAGACCAATCAGTTTAAAAGTCACACTGTTCTGCCAATCATATTGTGCCTAGTCACTGTTTCTCTAGTCCATTCCTTAAACTGTATAAAAACTGCTCTTAGCTTTAGCTTGGGGTTCCTCTAGCCTGTGTGCAGGGGAACCCCGGTGCACTAGTATCAATAAACCTCTTGTGTTTGCATGGAACCCCCTGTCAGTGAGTGTTTCTGTGGGAGCACATCCTCCGGTTTGGAGCTTAAGGTCCAACATTTGGAGGTCCCACCGAGATACACTCTCCCAGACCCTGCGGCACAGAGATCAGAGGTCCACTCAAGCAAGTCTGTGTGCTTTCTGTTTTGTGTCTGTGAAGCGTCTGGGCAAGCCATGGAGAGCAGTCTGGACCCTGGGAGAGGGTCAGTCAGATTTTAAGCACTCTTCTGTTTGAGTTCTGGGAACTCTTCTGTAGTGGCCAAGTGGCAGGGTAGACATGCCAGCACTCCACAGGCCCAGGACAGTGGAGGACTCTCCAGAGTCTTTCTGGGAGGTAAGATCAGAAACGGTCCTCCTCCATCTGAAGGTAGTCTGTTCACAGCCACCAATGCCTGGGGAGGCATCTGTTGCTCGCTTGTGGCTCTCTTATGCTCTCGTGTAGGACGTCCGAGTCTGATTCTGTTTGTGTTGTTTGTTGCTTGTGATGTTGGAGGGGGTCAGGAGGACCCTGCTCCTTTTGAATCTGTTAAATTTGGTCCAGCATAAGCTGGCCAAGTCGCCCAGGTACTGGATTCTTCCACCGGCAGTTTTTCCTATGTCTTGACTGTCTGTGTAACCTGGTTTTTGTGCCCATGGCAGGGGCGAGAACTGTCTGTATAACCTGGTTTATGTACCCGTGACAGGGGTGAGCTGACTGTGTTGTCTTTCTCTGTTTTCTTGGAAAACTGTGTGTTGGTTTTCGTTCTCTGTGTTCTTGGACTTTGACTGACATTATTTTGGACTGAATCTACCACGTTAAACATCCTAAATTAACTACTAGAGAAAAGTTAGGAAAAGAAGTAACATGGCCGCCGGCAGAGGAGGAGATGAAGTCAGTACAAGAGAGCTTCTGCAGAGCAGAGAGGTGGGTTCTTTGGCGAGCAGGCACCATGTTTGGGCAACTCACCCACTGCACGTAGGGTGTTCTCCAGGTGGCGCTGCACGAAGAGTACCCTCGCCCAGCTCGCGCTCAGCGGGTGACAGCTTGCGGCTTCCCTAGTGCGGTGCCCTTGAGCTGTTCTGCTGCGGGTTGGCCGCCAAGAGAAGGAAGCTCTGTTCCTTCCTGCTTGCTACTGTCAGCATCCCTACCCCATGGACTCCTGCATCAGACCAGTGGTGTGGCTCCGGGGAACAGGGTTCCCAAGCAGAGGTGGCAGCGGGGTGGTGAAGGTGCAGCATGCGATGACAGCTGCTTAGCCTGATGTACATAGAGCAGCCTGGAGCTATGGCTGGCCAGCCGGTGTGTCTGGGCTGGGGACCCGGAGTCACTGCTGTGTGTGAGAACATGGTGGTCCAGTTAGTGCCGCAGCTTTTCAAATTATCAACGGTTTCACGTGGCACCCACCAATTTCAGGAAATAATTCACTAGAAATTTAAGATTATTCATCTGAGAGTTATAGTTATATATTTTTTATTTTTTAAAAAATGTGAGTGAGTAGTGCTGAGACAAGTCACATGACTCCAGCGCAGGACCTCTGAGACAAACTGCTTGCAGGCAGGTTACCTGCTGTGAAAAGTTACAGGCTGCCCTGAGTCAGAGAGCCAAAAAAATAGACCTCTGTTTTGGTGCAAATACTGATTTGTAGTAAAGAAGGGTAAGTCAGTTTCTCTCTGCTTCTCCGAATGGCCCATCTTCAGAGTAGGGTAGCCACCCATAGGGACCTTCGTACAGGTGATCAAAGAAGTAGAGAAAAGAGTCTTTAGGCCAGGATCTCTCTGGCATCCAGACCAAGTGCCCTATATAGTTACCTGGATGAATCTAGTAGAGCTCCCCCCCACGCCCCCCCCCCCCACGCCCCATAAAACCTTTCTTCCCCAAGACCCTTGTAGGTTCTGGCTGTCAGGAGTGCTCTTCAGGGCCGAAGAGTAAGAAAGGAAACCAGAAAGAAAGAATGTTCCCTCAGACATGGGGGCACTGTCAATTGATCAGGCTGTGGTCAACAGCGGATTTCTTCTGACCAGATCTGACTGGAACTTTAATGTGGCAGGAGGTAAAGGCCACCTAAAAGCCCACGCCAGATTCCATTGGCAGGTCTCAAGGGGGCCACATGAGGCCCCACTAATTTTGACCAAGGCATGTGAGGTTAGGCAAGGATCAGATGAGTTGCCCATAGCCTTTCTAGAATGGCTCATAGAGGCATACTGTCAGTACAGGTAGAGAAAATGAACAGAACCCTAAAAAGATACCTTAACTAAATTGCCCTCAGAAACTGGCTTGTGATCAGAGGAGAACCAGGAGGAGAAGGTAGAGAAGGAAGAGGAAGAAGAGGAGGAGGAGGAAGATGCCATTAGTTAGGAGTCAAGAAAGCCTTGCCCTGAGGACTGGTCAATTAGAGTTAATAGCAGCCCAGATGAAACACAGTAAGTAATAACTTGGAGTTATCAACAGGAAAGTAGATTCTAACAGCATAGAGGGTAGAATCTGCTCAGCTCTTGTCCTGATTAAGGCTTATTGTAAATATAAAGATTGTGTATGTCTTTTATCCAGGAACTTAGTGGTCAAAGCAGGGTAGAAACCCCAGGTCTGGATTAAGTAATTCCAACAGGAACTGAAGTTAGAATGGCTGTGAACCACTGTGTGGGTGCTGGCAGCCAAAACTGGGTCCTCACTGTGTGGGTGCTGGGAGCTAAAAAGCTGTGTCTTCTGCCAGAGCAACAAGTGCTCTAACCCCTGAGCTTTGCTCCACTCTGTTTTTACTACTTTCCATTTTTATTACTTGCTTTGGTTTTGATTTTTGTTTTGAGACAAGGTATAACTATGTAGACCAGGCTGGCCTGGAACTCAGAGAGCCCCCTGCCTTTGCCTCCTGAGTGCTGGGATTTTAGATTTTAGGTGTGTACTACCAAGTCAGGCCTTTTATGTATTCTCTCTCTCTCTCTCTCTCTCTCTCTCTCTCTCTCTCCCTCTCTCTCTCTCTCTTTCTATCTCTCTCAGAGGTACAGAAAGTATTAAAAACAAAGTTGACAATAAAATAACCCTGGCCATCCTGGACCTCACTATGTAGAACAGGCTGGCCTCACAGAAATTCTCCTGTCTCTGTCTCCCCAGTGCTAGGATTAAAAGTGTGAGCCACTACACCCACCTTAGTTGTATTCTCAACCAGCTTCGTATGATTAGTTTAGATCCATTTATACATTCTGGTCATCTATCTATTCCTTTCCATCACTGTATATAGTAAGCATTTTGGTTTCTTTTAAAAACAACAGAAATAATATGGGAATATGTATTTGTTTTAATCCTAGGTGTGGGATATGGGGCTGCTTTAGACTGTCCATAGCAGCTGACTGTGATTTGCCTCATGCTCTAGCAGGGCCATAGTTTTACCAGCTACAGATAGTTTCTGCAAGTGTATAACGTTTGGAATTCTGGACTATTGAGAGGATGAATATATGCTAGAGCATTGAGAAGTATTTGCCAAGTGATTATATACAAAGAGAAAAAACTGGATGTCCTGGCAATGAAGATCAAACTTGCCCCAAAGAACTTGATGCCCCTAATCAGCAGGACATAGTCTAACCATATTGAGGTCCCCTTTCCCCTCTAACCTTCTTTCTCACCGACCTAGTTTTGTTGAGTGTCACGAGCCCAGTCTGTTATCTGTTGTGAGCAGATTGTGATAAGGTCTTAGGGTCCCCATGGGAAGAGGAGAGACAGGTCCTCTCCACTCAGGAATCATATACAGGATTGACTGTGAGAGGGTCGGTTCCCCGAGAGGGGAGAGAGTACGCCAGAGACAGAGGTTTGGTATTTAATTGCTCTTTAATAATGCACAGCAAACAATATATTATCACCAATGCTAAAGCTATTGTAACAATGAAATATTGCCACACTTCCTATGCATTGACTCTATCAATGTCAGTACACACAAGTCTCGCTGCTGCTTTGATGATCCATGCTGCTGAGTGCTTGGTCTCTCGGCTGCAGAGGAGGCCTGAAAGGGGAGGATCATGTTAGGTAACCATTGCTACCAGTGTGATGAAGTGCTCCGGCCAAGGGCTCCTTTTTATGCTTGAATTAGGGTTACTTCTGATGTGTCTGGTTGTCTGTGAGCTATGACTTCATTATGTAGAGTGAAAAATTATAAAGGCCATTTTATGAAATATGTGTAGATTTTTCGCCTTACAGAACTCGGAACTGAAAATAAGATTTCAGGCCTTCACATTCCAGGTGAATGTGAATCTAGCCTCAAACAATAGGCCCACCTATGGGTGGGAGAGGCTCAAGGCAGGAAGACATTCCTGATTACAGATAAAGATGCTACCACCTAGGTGGGGCTATAGCCCTATAGCCGGAAAAAGTAAAGATAGTAATCTGAAATGGCAAGATAGGGCACAATGGCATGGTAAAAACCATATTTTTGAGAAGAATGCAGGGCGATTTCCACATGACACTAATCATTTAGAGTGAGTACCTCTGAATTGTTCCACTGTTTTCATGTTTTGTATCTTTGACAACCCCTCACCCCCCTTCCCACTCCCCTGGTTTGTGGTTTTTCCCTTTAAAACCCTCCAAGGACTGGCCGAGGAGGTCAGACCTTGACTCCAGCATGAGTACCTGGTCAGACCGCTGGCCGCCAGCTCTTTCCCTAATAAACCTCTGCTGATTGCATCCAGGTATGGTTTCTTGTGATCTTTGGGTGGCCGCAATGTCCTGAGGCTTGAGGAAGGGTCTCCGGAGTTTGGAGCTCTTCAATAACAGCTGGTCATCACACTTATTCAAAACAACTTGGTTTTGTGCACAAATATTCTGATTCATAAGGTTTCAAAGCAACTTCTGGTTATCACAGCACTTCAAAACAACTTCACTTCAAACTTGTTTTCTTTCCTATTACAAATATGGAGTTGGTCCTGTTAAGGGCCTGCTCCTTACATTGAGGGATTGGAAGGATAGAATAGGCATGGAGAAGAATAGTAGAAAAAAGGAACCCATAAAGTCCCAAAGTCCGGCTACAATTATGTAAATGACTGTTTACATAGTTTTGTCTTACTAATCTCATTTTATTTTGTTTATGTTTAACAACTTTTTTCCTTTTCTTTTTCACAAAACCCCTGCTGTCTTCTGAAGGACTCAGAGTTTTATTTGATCGCTTATTTTCCTCTGTTGGTTGGAAACTAAACATTATATTCTCATTCTTCAGCTCATCCTTAACTTTCAGCTCTTTAATTTTAATTCACTTTATAAAATCAAAAGTTGCTCTGTAGCCGCCTGTAGCCAAGGATGAACTAGGTTTACCTGAAAGGAGGGATGAAATGAAAAAGAGACAGAGGGGCAAGAGAAACAGGGACAGAGACAAAGTTCTCTGATTAAGGCTCAAAGTTTAATATTCAGCTTTTATATATAAAAGAAAAGCTATGGAACCCATCCTTTGTTTCAGCAGGATTATGTCTCAAGGCAAGCTCAGTGGGCAGTCTATTCTTCTAAGTTCCTGTAGGAAGTTGTAGGAAGCAGCCAAGGTGGGTAGCTCCACCCAGGTCCTATTGCTAGGTCTATTGTGGTAAACAAGGTCTTTCCAGCCTGCTCAAGGCTGGGGGAGGCACATTGTTCCATTCCCCACCTCCCCATTTATTTGTTTACTGGTATGTGTGCATTTGGAAGACAAAAATCAACACCTCAATCACTCTACACCTTACTCTTTGAGGCAGAGTCTCTCATTGAACCTAAGTCTGGAGCTTACCAAGTCTGTTAGACCCCAGGGGCTTCCTGATTTTGTCTCTCTGGTGCTAGATTACAGGGCCATAGGAAGGGTGCTGCAGAGCAAACTGAGATCCTCAGTTTCTTAGATTCCAAAGCCATTAAATTTGTTTATCATCAAGCAAATTCTTGATCTTTCATCAGCTGTATCAGTGCCTTAAGTAGCTGTACAGCAGGCTGAGGGGGCAGGCCTCTCTCACTGGGGAAAACAGAGGGAGCCAAGTGGGAATATCCTAATATGGTATAAAATTTATCCATGACTTGTGTTAATGTGGCAATCTGTTTTAAGTTATTTCACATCATTTAAAGTTGCTACTCCAGAGGTGACAATAAAGCACCTCCTGTTTGAAGTCTCTACTGCCTGTCCACTCTGCTCCTCCTGGAGAGGGAGACACAAATCCAGTTGCAGACAGGAGACAGTCTCCACTGACTACTTCACTATCATCTACAATAAAGGTAGGCAATATCCAAACACAATGGCACACACCTGAAACCCCAGCACTTAAAAAGCAGAGGCAGGAGCTATCCTGGGCTACACAAAAAGCTCAGGACCAACATGGTCTAAATAGTCAGAGGCTATCACGAAAGCTGAGACAGGAGTGGAGGAGAGGAAAGAGAGACATTTCTATTCTAAAATGAAAGTATAACAATTGATACCAAAGTAAGAAGAACAAGAGGACATGAGGCACAGAAAGCTGAGTGTGTTTGCTTTAGGGTTAGGAACTAGGTGGAGTAGATGACACATTACCTCTGATGCAAGAAATTATTCTCCAAGCTTATCAGCTTCATTTAAGAGCAGTCATTTGTTATCAGCCTGTCAGTCTCTGCTGGTCACAAACTTGGAAGCAGTTCTTCCTGGTTCTGACTCAGAAGTCTCCTGTGGTTTGTGATGAGAGCCCAGTGACAGGGTGTACTAAAAAATATTTAATAAATCCCCGGCATGGGGTTCCTTCCCACCTTTGACCATTTACATTCTGGATGAAAGACACTCATGGCCTCTATATTTAAATATGCCCAGCTATTGTGCTGGCCTCCTGGCCATGCTGTTAGAATCCACTTCTCATCAATAACCCCAATTTATAACTTACTATTTACTATGTTCCATATTGGCTACTCTTAACCCAATTGGGCAGCCCTCTGGCCCGTGTTCTCTTGGCCCAGAGGCCATGGCAACTGTTCTTGCTTTTCTATCCCATGGCCTCTCTCCCTCTCCCTCTCCCTCTCCCTCTCCCTCTCCCTCTCCCTCTCCCTCTCCCTCTCCCTCTCCCTCTCCTCCCTCTCCCTCTCCCTCTCCCTCTCCCTCTCCCTCTCCCTCTCCCTCTCCCTCTCCCTCTCCCTCTCCCTCTCCCTCTCCCTCTCCCTCTCCCTCTCCCTCTCCCTCTCCCTCTCCCTCTCCCTCTCTTCCTCATGGTCCCAAGACCAGGAAACCTAAACCCCACCTATGTCTCTTCTCCCCAGCTATTGGCTGGTAGCATCTTTATTTACCAATCAGAATTAACTGGGGGAGGAAAGTTCCCAGAGGCTACTGCAGACTCCAGATCTTGGGGGCAAGCACTTAGCATTAAAATAAACAGTAAGAGACAAAACTCCCATGACAGGGTCAATGAAATGGATCTCCAGCCTCCAAGCCAAGGACAGGAGTTTAATTTTTTTTTCTTTGAGACAGAATCTCACAGTGTAGCCCTGGCTGGCCTGGAACTTGTTATGTAGACCAGGCTGGCCTCAAATTTGCAGAGATCCTCCTACATCTCCCTCCCAAGTGCTGGGATTAAAGATGTAGCCACCACGCCTGGCTAATTTTTATTCTTGACCCAGTGGGGTCTGTACTTCATATGAATGACATTGTGTCTTAAATTCTGACTCTAAATTAATCTTTGTCCCTTTATATTGGCATTAATTTCTAAGTCATTCTTCTTATCTTGATAATTTTGTGTTTAGTCTATGTTGTATGCTAATTTTTCATAACTAAACTTTCCCTTCCATGATCCTAGTTGATTATCTATATCTTTATTTCTTATGCCTCTACTCATTCTTGCTATTTCCATGTGGGTTTTAAACCTTCCTTTGCTTTTTCTTTGCTTTTCTTTTTCTTTTTTTTTTTCTTTTTTTTTTTGTTTTTTTTTGTTGTTGTTTGTTGTTGTTTGTTGTTGTTTGTTGTTGTTTTTGTTTTGTTTCTAGAGACAGAGTTTCTCTGTGTAGCCCTGGCTGTCCTAGAACTCACTCTGTAGACCAGGCTGGCCTCGAACTCAGAAATCCGCCTGCCTCTGCCTCCCAAGTGCTGGGATTAAAGGCGTGTGCCACCACCGACCAGCTCGTTTGCCTTTTCAATCTTTGTAATAATCATGTTTCTTTGAAGACAGGTTATAAAATTAATTTAATCTGGAGTAGATTCATATTCCAAATGTTTTGTTTGTATTCTAATGCTAATTGTGTCCCCCAAAACTGTTTGCAACAAGAGGGTTTGCTTCTGGGAACCTGTCCCCAGTTAACTCTGACTGGTAAATAAAGATCCAAGCTAATAGCTGGGGAGAATAGAGAGGGGCTAGCTTGGGTTTCCTGGGCTTGGGACTTCGAGGGGGAGAGAGAAGGAGGAGAGAGGCCCTGCTGGAGAAGAGTGCAGGACAAAGAGGCAGAGCTGCCATATAAAGGGGCCAGCCAGGAGAGTACACCCCAGAGGGCTGCTCAACTAGGTCAGGAGCAGCTAAGATGGAACATAAAAATTAGTAAGTAGTAACGCGGAATTATCATTGGGAGGTAACAACATGGAGGTTAGGCAAATGCCCAGCTATTGTGCTGCTTAAGGAATATTAAAATATAAAGGCTGTGTGTGTGCCTTTCATTTGGGACCATAAACCATTAAGGTAAGAGGCAGCCCTGTGTCAGGATTTTTTTTTTTAAGAAATATTTTTTAATGTAGATGAGTTTACTGTAGCTGTCTTCAGACACACCAGAAGAGGGCATCAGATCCCATTGTGAGCCCCCATGTGGTTGCTGGGAATTGAACTTAGGACCTCTGGAAGAACAGTCAGTGCTCTTAACTGCTGAGCCGGCTCTTCAGTTCCGAGATTTGTTTTAAAAAAAATTAATACTACACATGTCTGTTTCACAAACTTTCTATGACTTTTGTACGTGGGGCTCATCTCTCTTCTAGTGGGATTGTGTCCCACCCTCCTCCAACAGTGAAATCAGCAAACATTACAAACCAGAGGCACTGTCAGTCCCGAATTACACGCATTGAACAAGACAAACAGCTTAAATCAGACTGCCGGGTGCTGCTCAAAGGCTGGAAGCCACTGGAAGAAAACTTCCAGCTGAGTTCAGAGTCTTGGATGATGAAGCAGGAGTGAATACACTGTCCGGGCCATCAGAGACGTCGGCATCTGTTCTGCTGCTTTGGAGCACAAGTGTAAAGATATTTTATAGCTTCTGCTTCAAATTAAAACAGTCACTTTGCCTGGGTTTAATTCACAGCACCCACATGGCAGGTCACATGTGCAACTCCAGTTCCAGGGGTTCTGGCACCCTCACGCAGCTGTATATGCAGGCAAAACACCAATCTGCATAAAAATGAATAAATCTTAAACAACAACAACAAAACCGAAGTCACTCTGGGAAGGAGAGAGGTTCACAAGACTAAGAAACTGATGAAGCTGAAGGTACAAGACAGACATCCAAGACCTTTCCTCACAGTTACAAAAGCAGCTAAGACTCAGGAGAGGAGACTGGTGGGACAAGGTGGGCAGCAGTAGGCTTTCAGTGGCACAGCTGCCTTGTATTCCAGAGTCTCCTATGAGTCATCCCTCACCTATGCCCTGGTGTGCGGTAACTAATATCACTGAGTCACCTGGCACATTGCATGGACTCCTTTCTTTCCAATTTGCCTTATCTGAGGTGGAGAGATGTTTGTTCATGTCTCTCCTCAGGCAATGTCACACATCAAATATGATCCCACAAGATAAGTCTATTAAGAGGTGGCGTGGTCACAGAAAGGATGACCACACACACACCTCACCCCTGTGGGGCAGGCAGGAGAGCTAGCCCCAAGGTCATGAGAGCAGGGGAGCTGACCCCACTTTGCCAGTTTCAGCATTTGGGTCAGAGGGCCCCACTACCTAGGCAGGACAGTATAACTGGCCATAGTGGGGTGGGTGTGAACGAGTCAGCATCAAGGGTGTGAGAGCAGGAGAGCTGGCTCTGCCCCTTGCCAACTGTAGCATTGGGTGGGCTAGCCAGGAAAGCACTGGAGAACTCAGCCTGCTAGTGTGGGTACAGGAGAGCTGGAGGGCCGATGGCCTCAGCTATTGCCTAGGCCCCGATCCAGGGCTTTGAGTTGGTCCACCCCAACTGCCGGAGCTCGTGAAGAGGCCAGTCCTGCAGATCCAAAGCTGCAGGATCTCATGACACAAAGTAACAACAGGATATCTGAGAGGAGTTCCCCGTGAGGATCCAGTATTGATAGGGTATCGGAAGCCAGAGACCTGGAACCAGACAAAGAATTCATTCCAGTGAACATTGGCAAGAGAAGCTGTGTGGACAGAGGGGTATAGTATAGGACACAGTGTGACATACTGCAGCTCTCACAATGAGACTTTTGTTATTGTTGTCATTTATTTTGTTGTTGTTGTTGTTTTTCATTTGTGGGAGAAGTTGCAGAGGGTGGATTTGAGGAGAGATAAGGAAGATTAGGCTGGATGATGTGAAACTCACAAAGAATCAGTAAAAAGTCTAGAAAAAAAGAATATCAGATCTTCTCACTTGACAGAAGTTCTCATTTCTCAGAAAATTAATGTTTAAAGTGCTTGGCTACCAGTTGTGATATCGTGTTCATGGATATAAAAATTTTTAGCTGAGTGCCTTCCAGAATTCAGCTCAACACCACATCCCAGCATTCAAGGGAGCTCTGGTCATGTGGTAAGTTATATTTCAATATAAAGTCACAGTCTGAACTTGAGATTTTCTGGGGTGAGCTTGTCTCTGTGGCCATGCTGGCCTCCGTACAGAGCTGAGACAATTGTAGACCAGTAGTTATTATTTTTTTTTCTTTTCTTTTTAAGTTAAATTCTAAGTTACAAAACAATGGCTTTGTTATGACTCTTTCATACGTACATTCCTCTTTGCTCATGTTAGCCCTCGAGGGATTTTGTTGTTGTTTTCAGGTATACTTTTCACTCTGTCTCCAACTCTCGAGAACTGAGATGTTGGGCCTAGTAGAAACCAGGTCTTGTCACAGCATTTTGGGCCTCCTCAGGGACATGAGGACTTCCCAGGTTCAGGCAGATGGAGGAGAGGCTTGGCTCAGCTCGGAGCAGCAATGGGCCTTTATTCTCACAAACCTTACGTTCCTGACTGAACATGACCAGAGACTTCCCCCTCTCAGCCACCTTTTACAAGTGTGGGGACTTCACTCATGGCGGCTTCAAGAGACCCGACCGCTGTCCTCTGTCTCGCACAGAGCGCCTCAGGCACACTTGTTGGGAGCTGTGCCTGATGGCTTCTAATGCTTCTAGACATTTTTCATCTGCTCCCAGTATACACAAATAGCCATTTTGATCTGGACCCCAGCTACATCTTTTAGTTTTTTGGGGTTTTTTTTGTTTTTGTTTTTTTGTTTTTTGGGTTTTTTTTTTTTTTTTTTTTTTTTTTTTTTTTTTTTTTTTTTTTTGCTGCTGCTACTGTTAAAGTGTGTGTGCACATGTGTGTGTGTCTGTGTGTATACATGTATGTAAATGTCTGTGTGTGTACATGTGTGTATATGTACATACATACATGTATGTGTGTGTCCTTGTCTATTTGTGACTCTGTGTGTGTGTGTGTGTCTCTGTGTGTATGTGTGTGTGTCTTTGCAAGTGTAAGTAGAGGAAACATTTGAAGTCAGTTCTCACCTCCAACCTTGAGCTGGCCCTCTCTGGTTTCTGCCGTGGTACATACTCTTGGCCCTTGAGATTTCACAGGCTTCTCACCTCCACCTCCCAGATCACAGTGGGAGTTCTGGCATGGAAAATGTGCGGCCCCACATCTAGCTTTTCACAGGAGTTCCAGGGATGGAGCTCACCACCTGACTTGAGCAGCTGGCACCTCTCGGCTGAGCCGTCTCCCTAAGGCTGTTTGGTTTCTTTTTGCTAAGGATTTGTAACGGTTAAGAAGCCACAGCATGAATTCAGTGTACCAACCTGACTGAAAAGGAAGGACAAGCGAGCTGCATGGTTATCATGTCAGTAGGGAAGTCCTATGTTGTCTTTAACTAAATGTGAAAGAGAATATTTTACAAAACTCTGGGAGTTTTAACACATGAACATTACCAGAGGGCCAGTGCCTTTCAACGGAACAAAATTCTAGGACAGTGGAAATGCAAGTATTAAGTTTCCCTCTTCCCTTCCCACCCGCGGGGAGGTGGGGGACAGGGGAAGAGAGAGAGAGAGAGAAAGAGAGAGAGAGATTACTCTTTGAATGGAGGCCACAACACGCAGACCAAGCCTCCTCAGCCAGGCCTCCCCTTCCTTGGAGCGGAATTGTGCTGATGATCACAGTGGCCAGAGACCCTGAACTGAAAGGGGAGTGGCTTGCTTTTGCAGTTACAGGGTATCGTCTCCCCCTGGTGGCCACAAGAGGAAGCTGCAACACTCTCAGCTAAGAAAAAGATCAAGGAGGAGCCAAGGTTTCCATACCCCAATCCTGCAGGTCTAAGACCTATGGAAACCTCACAGGCTGCCTGGGGGGCCGCTGAACTAAGTGTCCAGTGCAGTCCTTTCTCTGTTCTTTTGGGACAGTTCCATTCTCTAACACAGCTCAGACTACTTCCTACTGGCCCTTCTGAGTATTCACTCGCAAGGCCTCATGACCTAGAGTGTTCTTTAATGCGGTTCCTTAACCCAAATGCCCAGACACCTCCACTAAGGCCACACAGAACTGTGAGAAGGAAGTCTGAGCCAGACCTGGGTCTGAATCCTATCGCGCACCTCATTAGCTGTGTGTTTGGACAAGTTATACAACATCCGTGTCACTGCTTATTTGCCTGTAAAATAAGATTTATACCCGCTTATACCTTTTATTTTACATGTATTTATTTTATGTGTATGAGTGTTTTGCTTGCATGTATGCTTGCACATCACATGTGTGTCTGGTGCCCAAGGAGATCAGAAGAGAGTATTAGACTCCCCATAACTGGAATTACAGAGGATTGTTAGCTACCATGAGGGTGCTGAAAACTGAACCCAGGTCCTCCCGAAGGGGTGCTCTTTGCCACTGGGCCATCTCTCCAACCCCTGGAAAGGCTGATGAGAGATTAAGAGCAGATAATGAAAAGCAGACAGCCCAGAAGCTTCTTTGTTTAATGTTAGTGGTTACCTATTCTTTCTTTTTGTATAAGATTTATTTATTTTATGTATATGAGTACGTCGTAGCTGTCTTCAGACACACCAGAAGAGGGCATTGGATCCCATTACAGATGGTTGTGAGCCACCATGTGGTTGCTGGGAATTGAACTCAGGACCTCTGGAAGAGCAGCCAGTGCACTTAACCGCTGAGCCATCTCTCCAGCCCTTGGTTACCTATTCTAAGCCCTTTCCTGAATCCTACAGGCCTGTCAGCAATTCTGGGTCTTGGATAACAGATGAATAAAATTCTTTTAAGTAGGAAGCAGGCAAACTCAGTACCACCACTGAGCTAAAAAGGAGTATGCACAAGCTCAGGCCCCACATAGGGCCAAAGAACCACAGGCATGCCCACACAATCTGCTGGTGTTTATGAACAGTGTTGGTGGGTCTATGTTTCATGCTTTCCCATCCTGTGTGGCCACAGGCCTGAGCCCTACAGAACACAAGTACAGTATGGAGTCCCTACCTTGCATGTAGCCCACAATGTACTACCAAGTTGTGCTTGCAGTCAAACCAAAGTTCTAGGCATTTGTTCTGTGTTTTTGTTTGAGGGAAGGGATGACCCTGCTCTCACAGCCTTTACAGCACTGGGAGGAGCCTGGCTAAAGACACTGTGGCCATGCATCTGAGTAGCCAGAAAATGGGAACACAAGTCTGTTCTGCCTGTGAGAGCTGGCATGGCTATCAGAAATGAGACTGCAAACTGGACACCTAGATATAACCTCATCGGGTCAGTCAAAATGCTTTCTCTCAATGCCCATGGCCATAAACACTCCCCCCGCCCCCAGTTTTGGTTCTCTACACCGGGGTCAGGGGCAAGAAAGTCATCCCTGCTGTATATTTCTGGGGGAGGGGGACATTCACAGGAAGGTGGGTGCTTCCTTGTTGGAATATAAGCAACTGCACAGGACATCAACCTCAGACAAGGCCACTCAGTAGCTATGCTGGATCTAGACAAAAAACAAGTCCAACCCTGCTAAGCCCTTCCTGGACACCTCCTTACTGAGACACCCACAGTGCCCCAGACTGTGTTCCCCTTCGTTGCAACAAGCAATAAACCCAGTGTGCTTCTCAGCAGGTAGGTTCCTAGTGGTCTCTAAGTGTAAGACACAGATGATGGTGGTGTAGAACTCAGTCTGAATGAAAGGAGACATAGGGAGACAGAACGGGGAGGCAAAGGCCCTGGTGTAGGAAAATGACTGGTATGTTTGCAAAGCAGCAAGGTCACGGGAGTTTATCTGTGGCTGGACAGTATCAGCAGTGCCGTGTGGCTGACACAGAGAGCAGATGTGACCTGTTCCAGGAAGCAAGACCAATGCTCTGCAAACACACAAGGAAGAGCCTCCACGGCTTGTCATAGGAGGCTCTTAGCAAAGTCACTACTATCATCATGCCCTGCTGAGCCACCAACAGGGACATGGTTCTCCATATGGTTGAAGCATGAATAGAGAGCTGTAGAACCTCTTTTTGAACAAGGTCCACTGAAAGGAATTCTACTTACTTGAAATGATTCTCTTCATGTTATCACAAAGTAACAGGGGGTAGATGACATTCTCATTGCTTTGAGGTGGCCCTGCCAAGTTGCCATATGATATGCATGCCTCTAATACCTAAGAGGAAAGCCTGTCCCTTTGATTTAGCTCTAACAGAACAAACCAGGCCAGCCATTTGTGTGGTCCAGTATGATTTAGTAGCGAGCAAGACTGAACAAATGTCATCGCCAGCTGCAGTTTATGCCCCAGAAAGAACACAGAAGAGAGTGTGCCTTCTATGGCAGTATACACTAGAAATTCCTAGCAGTGGCTCAAGGCTGCAGAGCACACGTGTGAACACAAACTCAGTACCACCACTGAACTCTAACCCTGCCAAGTTATCTCAGGGATTCCAGTGCCCAGTGAGTCAGGGTGAGGTGAAACTGATGGAACCCCAATCCTCTGCAAGAGCAACAAGTGTCCCCTGCACCAGCTACTCCTCAAGAGGAACCACTTTTTGTTCCCAGAACCCACGTAGTACCTAATAACTGTAGCCCCAGTTTCAGGAGACCCAACACCTGTTTCTGGCCTCTGTAGGCCCTAGGCATGCATGTGGCGCACATATGTACGTGCAGTTAAAACACTCTACAGATAAAGTAAAAACAAATCTTTTTTTTTAATTCCATAAAAATAAAAAGGAACATGTAATGTAGCTCAAGGAGAGAATGCTCACCTAACATATGCAAAACCCTGGATTCCAAACTTAACACAAAGTCTTTAAAACATAGACTCTGGTATGAGACATCCGTAAGAGAAAAGAAGAGGGGACCCTGACAGCAACACTTAGAAGCCAGACCTCAGTGAGACAAGGGGCAGTTCATACAGAAAACTCGGTCCCCAACCTGGAAAAAGTGGAAAACAGTTGTGTTTATACCTATAAATAAAATGGTCCCAGGTGCCTCCAGGAGAAGGAAAAGAAGTCGGAGTAAGACAGACAAAAATAGAGTAAGGCTCAATCTCATCCCACCCATGACTCCTGTCCAATCCCTCCTCATTCTGACAGAGAAACAAAACGGTTTCCTCCTGAGTGGATGAGGCAAAGGATATCTGAACAGCATTCCAGGCCAAATGAGGGAAGTGGATCAAACGGGAGTTAGAAGTTGGATATGCCCCACCCCAGCCTCTTTCCCTGCCTCCTCAATCCTGGCAGCCAGTTCCTAGACCCTCAAGGGGGCCCGCTGGAGAGGCTCTCAAGCAGGCCTGGAAGGAAGTCCAACATATTCTGAAATTCATACTCCTCATGAAGAGGCCTGACCTTGGCCTACTTCAAAACGTGCAAAAAAAAAAAAAAAAAAAAAAAGTTTCTCCTCCCCAGCTGAAGGGAAAGTCCAGAAGCAAGTGGCAGAGGTCAGTTCTGAGCCATTGGTTGTCCTCTATTTTTCATTTTTCATTTTTCATTTTACTTTGTGTGTATGGATGTTCTACTAGGAACTCTGTGCTCCGGCTCCTGCTACCCATGGAGGTCAGAAGAGGACTCAAGTTCCAGACAGTTGTGAGCTACCATGTGTGCCTTGAGAAGACACTAGCCCTGGAGTCAGTCACTGAGAAAAGAGGACCCACAGCCACCAGTGGACAGGTATCATCCAGTCCCTTAGGACCCTAATAAAAGAAAAGGCAGAAGGAAGTCAAACTCTCCCTTCATGAGGTTGGTCAAGTCTTGCCTTGGAACTTGAACCGAATGACATTCCGGTTCTCCCGGGCAGTTTCTTTTTTTTTTTTTTTTTTAAATTATTTATTTATTTATTTATTTATTTATTTATTATATGTAAGTACACTGTTGCTGTCTTCAGACACCCCATAAGAGGGCATCAGATCTCATTACAGATGGTTGTGAGCCACCATATGGTTGCTGGGATTTGAACTCATGACCTCCGGAAGAGCAGTCAGTGCTCTTAACCGCTGAGCCATCTCACCAGCCCTCCCGGGCAGTTTCTAAAACCAGTTTCAGCTCCCTAATGAAAGCTTCGTAAGAGGACAAATCTACTAGATGCAGTGATCAACACAGGGAGCAAGAGGTGATGCTGGAGGGGCCCAAGGACACATCCTGTCGTACACCTCAGACAACCATGTCGGTCCTCCCCAGTCTCCTCTTCCTCTCAACTTGTAAACTTATTCTCCACTGGCCTAAGTCTTCTAGCTATTAAGTATCATTTGTATCTCCCGTGTCTACCTTGTATATGGGACCTGTTAGCCACATAAGCACAGGATGCTGAGCCTTGAGTCACAAGGGAGGTTAGTGACCATTTTCTTAAGACCAGGATGAAATTGGTTGCCCACAGTCGTAAGGGAAAGAGCCTGTCATTTCCCAAACATTGCCCAAGGCCATAATTCCCCTGGGATGTGTAAGCCCTGAACAAATACATTTTGAAGAGCCCTTGTCAACAAAAACTCTTTGATTTTATAATACATTGCAAAACGGCACATTAATTGACTGAGACGCTTGCATCGCTGTTTACTGTCTGGTCAGTGCACATGAAGAATCTCCACAGCACATAGATATCATCTCTCACACAGCTCAGGCTCCATCTCTTTATGCTTTTGTAATCAACTGCTCGTTCCTGGCTGACTTCGTAAGTCTTAGATTACAAGGTTGATAGTTCCACAGTGATCTGTCTCTGCAATTCCTTAATAGCATGTCTTCAATACTGGCTCCACCATTACTCATGACACTGCACCATCCACTGTACAGAAACACAGATATCCTCTCCAAGGCTTTCTTGTTTAAAGATCATAAGTGTGAGTCTTGCTCAAAGTAGGCAAATATGTGTACGTATACATATATAAACATATATATATATGAACATATGTGTGTATATATACATATATATGAACAATAACTTGGGTTTTTGTCGGTTGGTTGGTTGGTTGGTTGGTTGCTTGCTTGCTTGCTTGCTTGCTTGCTTGCTTGCTTGCTTGCTTTCGGTTTTTTAAGACAGGGTTTTTCTGTGTAGCCCTGGCTGTCCTGGAACTCACTCTGTAGATCAGGCTGGCCTCGAACTCATAAATTTGCCTCCCTCTGCCTCCAAGGTGAAGGGATTAAAGGGATGCATCACCACACCCGGCTTGACTTTCCTTACTACACTGTCACTGCAAATTTTATAGCATGAACATCTATGCCACATTGTCTGGCTGTGCACAACTCTTCAGGCACTCTTTTGGCCATAGCCAGTGGTCTTTAGAATGGGATCTCATATTCTGTGGACCAGATCCCAGCTTCTAAACACCATCAACAGGAAGGACTGGCCAAGGGGCCCAAGGACAGTAGAAGCAACAGCATCATTTGTGCAGTCTACTTGTCAAGGTAAGAAAGCACATTTCTGGTGGGGGGCCCTTGGATTTATGTAGATAGTTCTGAGAACCCTTAGAGGAGACATATGGCCCACCTCCAGAGGCCTGATAACCACTTAGTGTGAAGACCACAGGAGTGGGGCTGATGCCCTAGTGTTATCATCAGGGTGCAAGCACTAGTAGATGCTGCCTCCCCAACTGTTCTCAGTTGCCCAGATGCAAGGCAATGCTTTTGATTGTAGCACCAGTGAGTGAGAGTTGACCCATGGACTATATACAGCCAAGTCTAAGAGTCAAATCCCAGAACCTAGAAACTGACGTAAGCTGAACTCATGTGATCCCACAAGAGAAATACACTCATCAGCAGGAGCAATCTACCCACTAACTGCCTTCCTGATAGTACAGACTAGACCAGAGGCTTAGTAAATTTACTCAGCACGTGAAATAAAACTCCGCAAATACCACAAGAGAGTCACAAGGTCCTGGGGTGGGCTGGGAAGACAGCTCTGGTTGTTCTTAGCCATCAAAGAAAGTTCTGGAAAATGCTTCCTGGAGACCATGAATCCCATAGACCCATCTGGTTCACAGTCTCTGGCACAGCCAGTTTAGCTGTGGAGTCCAGCCCAGACAGTGAAGAAGAGTTTAGAACATTCCGAGAAAGCCATTCCAATGCATCAGACTCTCTAAGGCCAGTTCAGAAAGAGACCTGTGTGTCTACACACAAAGATGCTACTAACCCAGGCAGAATTTTCTCTAAACCCTGGGTCCCTTGGTTGTTCTGGTGTATATATATATAAGTTCTGGCCTCTGCTTTCAGTATGTAAGGAATAGAGATCACCCAATGTTGAATGCAGGCACCACTTCCTACTCCAGTTCCCCCAGTTAGGAGTGTCTCTCCCTCCCTTACCTGTCCTTACACTCATTCAATGTCATTAAAACTGCACAGATTTTTGAAAATTCTGGAATTTGGGTTTCTTTGAAAAATGGAAAGGTTGTAAGAAAGTGCTTTCGTTTTATTCCCAGGTGTGAGATGTGGGGCAGCTTTGGACCGTCCGCAGCAGCTGGCTATGATTTGCCATGTGTTCTAGCAAAAGTGTAGTTTTGCCAGCTGCAGATTTCTGTGATTGTGTGACATTTGGAATTCTG
This sequence comes from Arvicanthis niloticus, assembly GCF_011762505.2. NCBI lineage: Eukaryota > Metazoa > Chordata > Mammalia > Rodentia > Muridae > Arvicanthis > Arvicanthis niloticus. The sequence continues at coordinate 7,965,524 of NC_047669.1, read as the reverse complement.
GAAACCTTTCAGAAAGCATATAAATTCAGGAATCTCTCTCTCTCTCTCTCTCTCTCTCTCTCTCTCTCTCTCTCTTTCTCTCTCTTTCTCTCTTATCCTTCTTCTCTTCTATCTAGTGATAGGAGGTGAAACCCAGGATATAAAGGTTGGGATAAAGGACCCATGAAGTAGCAAAAAGCAGCTACAGAGTGTACTGGGCAAAGCCTTAACTGGTATAAAGGGTGGAAAGGGGAATCCAGAAAAGCAGGAAGACCCTCAGGAGGAGACATGAACCAGGGCCCACAGTGAAAGGCCCTGGCATAACCAAGGTATCAGCAGCACATCCACTTGCCAAAAAAAAAATAAATAAAAAATAAAAATAAAAAGACCAGTTATCCCTAGGACATATTCCCTAGGGTGACTGCCTGCCTTGTAATGCTCCCTACTTCCTGTAAGTCTCTGTCCTGCCACTCATATTCCAAACTCCTGCAAAGGTCTCCAGAAGCCATAATTTTCCTGTGTGACTACATCCACTGGCCAAATTCTGTCTCCAGAGACAGTCAGCCAGCAGGCTATAGCCCCAGGAGTCAAAGGAGCCACAGAGAGCAGACAACAGTTCAAAAGGAAACAAATACTCTGGGGCCAAATCTTGGCCTGAAAGCATGCAAAGGTCTCTGTGGCAACCAGGAACACAAAGAACACATTCTCTTTCATTTTGGGTTTTAGGGGGTTGTTAGTTCATTTTGTTGTTGTTGTTGTTTTGGAGATTGTTTGTTTGCTTGTTGGATTTTTAATAATAAAATGTAGCAACAAATAAGATAAAACAAAACTAACACATCAGAGTTGGACAAGACAAACAAATGGAAGGGAAACAACCCAAGAGAAGGTACAGAAGGCACAAGAATCAAAGGCCTACTCATATGCACACTCAAGAATCCCATAAAAACACTAAACCGGAAGCCATAACAGTGCGGGCACTGTGCAGTCTGTAAGTTTATATGAACTTTGATTCTGCTGACTCAGAGGACCTTGTCTTGTCCTCTATTCCTTCCGGCTCTTACACTTTTTCTGCCTCCTCTTCCACAGAGTTCCCTGGACCCTGAGGAGCGGGGAGGATTTGATGGAGACATCTCACTTAGAACTAAGTGTTCCAAGGTCTCTCACTCTCTGTGTAATGTCTGGCTGTGGGTCTCAGTATTTGTTCCAATGTGCTGCAGGAGGAAGCTTCTCTGATGACGACTGAGCACGACACTGATCTGTGAATACAGCAGAGTATCTTTAGGAGTCATTTTCTTGGTACAGTTTTATTTTGTTTTATCAGTTATGCTAAAACATAGGGACAAAGGCTCTACGTGGGCGCCAGCCTGACTTCTCCATGCTCAGTGAGTTGTGTAAGTGTTGTCTTTAGCAATGGGGCCTTACTGTTAGTTTGTGGAGAGCAACCAATAGTCTTGGCAACAGCCTGGGTTGTTTGGTGATTTTCATGGGACCAAATTTGAGTTTAACAACTCAATTAGAAGTGACCCAGTCCTGGTACTGGAAGCTTCATTTGGTGACAAGAGATGGCCAAATGATGGCTTAGTCTCCCCCATTGTTTGGCAATTTCATTTAGATCACCTTCATATATGTATGTATTTTAGGAAGTGTCTTCTGTATTTGGTTTCCATACTACCCCTCAAATAGCCCTTAATTTTAGTTGTCTCTCCCTGTATTCCCTCCTTTATCTCTCTCTCCTCTCTTCCTTTTCTACTCGAGCCTTCCATTCCAGCCCCCATCCATCCATAAGTATCTATTCTTTTTCCCTTTCCTAACAAGATCTAACTGTGCATACCTCATTCCTTACTCTATACCTCACCTCTATGTTTCTATGGATTGTAATTTATCATTGACTTAATAGTTAATTGCCCCATATAATCAAATACACACTGTGTTTTCTTTTTTGGGAGGGTCTGGGATACCTCACTCAAGATTTTTTTTCCTAGTTCTATCCATTTGCATCTGAGTTTCATGATGGGGGGAGGGTGAGTGGGTACAGCTGACTAATATTATATTGTGTAAATGTACCACATTTTCTTTATCCATTCTTCTGTTGAGAGATACCTAGGTTGCTCCCAGAGCCTGGGTATTATGAATAGAACATGATTGAGTAAGTGTCTGTGGGAGGATAAAGCCAGACAGACTACATGATGAAGCCAGACAAAACACATTCTTACAAGTTTCCTTACCTCTGCAGAGATTAGTGGACTTGATTGTAAACTTGTAGCAACTTTTGGTAGGCTCAGGGTTCTTCCCTTTCTCACAAGGTTTAATAGATCTTCTCTGATTGGCCATGTTTCTTGACCTTATTTGCATACCCACATTCACCGAGTCAGAGTTCAGCTGACATCCTGGCACCTCTCTACAGAGCTACTATGGAAAGGAGCAGATCTCAGTGCATAGGAGCCTGGCCAGACATGCTCCTATTCGCCTCATCAAAGAAGCCTTAAACTCTCAGAATCCAGCTTCCAGCGGAGAAATTCAACTCTCGGCAGAGGAAAACACTGCCTTCAAGACTCACTGGGGCCGGGTGGTGGTGGCGCGCACCTTTAATCCCAGCACTTGGGAGGCAGAGGCAGGTGGATTTCTGAGTTTGAGGCCAGCCTGGTCTACAGAGTGAGTGCCAAGACAGCCAGGGCTACACAGAGAAACCCTGTCTCGAATCCCCACCCCCCAAAAAAAGACTCACTGGGGACAAACTCTTCTGAGGCTCCTTCCCTGACAGGAGGCTCCCTCAATCCAGTCTCCAAGACTCCCTGAGTAACTTCAGGCTGAGGAGCTCATTTCTGCCTCAACCTCCAAGACTCATTCTTCTGGCCTGCAGAGGGCATTCATTCCTGCCTCTGCAGGTAGCCTCCTGCTTCTGCCACCCCTGTGGGTGACCTGCAGACTTGTTGCAGGAAGGTCTGCTTTTGGTTGGCACCTCAAAGCCCTTTGAGAGCTCTTAAATTGAAACACTTCTCAGAGTTGTAACAGATCTTGGCTAGCATCCAGCTGCTAAGAGCTCAACTTTGTTTCATTTAAATCCCATGTAGCAATTGGTTTTGAGTTGTTTTCTCCCCTTGAGGGTTGTTAATCCCAAACTGATAATAAAGTGCCTCTGGTTTATACTGTGCTCAGCACTCATTCCGGTCGTGGAAAAGAGTGGAATTAAAACCCATGTCTATTGCCTGCTTCATGGGAACTGAGTTCAAATACCCAGAGAATCTCTAATCATTTTTGAAACTAAGTGTAAACAAACCCACACTGCTGGACTCAAGTCCAGAGACAGGGAATGGAGCAACTGAACTCAGAGAAGTGGTATTAGTCGAACAGCACTTTTAAAAGGTGGCAGAAACTCAAATTTCATCAGTTTGAGCTCACACATCTTCCTACCCACCTGTCTTTATGGGACACAGCTCTGTCTCCATCTCTGTCTCTTAATTCCACCTGGGTCTCTTCCCCATCATAAACATAAAGACCTTTAGAAGTGTCAGGGCCAGAAAGAAAGAAAGTAAAAGAGGTTTGGAGATAGTTTCATTGGTAAATGCTCACTTCACAAACATGAGAACCCAAGTTCAGATCCATAGCACCCATGTAAAAGCTGGGATACAGTGACACATGCCTGTAACCAACGCTGTGGGACAGGAGACTCCCCAGAGTTCTCTGTCTAGCCAATGTAGCTGAAATGGGAAGTTCCAGTGTCTAAGTCAGGGTTGCTATTGGTGTGATAAAACAACAGGACCACAGAAACTTGAGGAGAAAAGGGTTTCTTTGGCTTACACTTCCACATCAGTGTTCATTGAAAAAAGTCAGGACAGGAACTCACACAGGGCAGGAACCTGGAGGCAGGAACTGATGCAGAGGCCATGCAGGGGCGCTGCTTACTGGTTTGTTCTCCATAGCTTGCTCAGCCTTCTTTCTTATAGAACCCAGAACCATAAGCCCAGGTTGTCCCCAACCACAATGGTCTGGGTTCTCCCACATCAATCACTAATTTTAAAAGTCCTACAGGATTGCCTATGGCTCAAACGTATGGAGGCATTTTCTCAATTGAGGCTCCATCCTCTCTGATGACTCTAGCTTGTGTGAACTTGACATCAAACTAGCCAGAACACCCAGGTTTGATAAGAGAGATTCTGTCTCAAAGATAAGGTGGGGAGCTATAGAGAAAGACAACACCAACCTCTGGTCGCCACTGTACACACATACGCATAAGAACATGCACTTGCATATATGTGTACATGCACACCCACATAGGCATGAGCATGCTCACACACACAAACATACCAGGGTCCAGAGCTGGATTTGGTGGTACAAATCTATAATCTCAACTCTTACAAGCCAGAGACAAGAGGATCAATACAAGTTTGAGGCCAGACTGGTCTGCATAGTCAGTTCCAGGACAGCAAGGGATGCAAAGTGAAACCTATCCAGAAAAAAAAAAAAAAAAGTGCCAGCTTAATTCTTCTACTGATAACCCCAGGGAAATGAGAGCTCCCTTCAAGTTCATGGATGGACACAAGGATTCCTGTGACTAAAGGGATCCACCACACTAGGCAGGCCAAAGGATGCTGAGGAATAAGCCTTCACTTGAGTGTATCTGTGTCATAGGGACAGAAATTCTGTAACTTACATCCTGGGTACCACATGGACTTTGACAGTCCTAAGACAGAAGTATGTTGGACTTGGAAAGCATTATGGGCAATTCCCAGGTAACTTTTGCCTCAGTCCTGTTCAGGGCAGTGTTGTGTGTAGTTTTTGGCTACCCTGCTTTATGTTCCTGGGCTGGGCATGCTACCAGCCACCTGCCCAGGCTCTCTTTGGATCTGCAGATGGAAAACACACACACACACACACACACACACACACACACACACACTCTAGTTTATTTTTAAAACGCCTTGGCTAATTCTAAGGCTGGGTATTCCTAAACCTTCCCCTGCTACCTCAGGCCCAATTGGGTAAGTGGCCAGTGACCCCTTACCTGAAAACTCGCATGGCTGGTTGGCTTTATGTCCTGCAGCTGCTGCATCCCCTTCTTCTTTCACAGTCCTCGAGATTCTCTCTGTGTCTTACCCATGCAACTCTAAGTGTCCACCCCATGACCAGCCATTTGCCAATGGCACTTTTATTGATAGATCAAAAACCAATTGGGGACAAGGACCTTCAGTGTCTGGATAGCAGATTCAAAGCATTAGCACCAGTCTCCAACAGGGCAGTGACAGCACAGGGTAACCTCAGCTTCCTGCATCAAGACTCAGAAGCCCAAGGCTTCTAATGCTCAGGTAATCTCTCCTATCCTCAGAGTTTGTTTTCCATTTTGGCTAATCTTACTAGGAATGGTGTGTTACTTATGGCAGGAGAAGAGGAGAAGGAGGAAAGGAAGAAGAAGAGGAAGAAGAGGAGAAAGAGAAAGAAGAGGAAGAGGAGGAAGAAGAGGAGGAGGAGGAGGAAGGAGGAGGAAGGGAAGGAGGAGAAGGAGAAGGAGAAGGAGAAGGAGAAGGAGAAGGGGAAGGGGAAGGGGAAGGGGAAGGGGAAGGGGAAGGGGAAGGGGAAGGGGAAGGGGAAGAAGAAGAAGAAGAAGAAGAAGAAGAAGAAGAAGAAGAAGAAGAAGAAGAAGAAGAAGAAGAAGAAGAAGAAGAAGAAGGAAGAAAGAAGCCCAATCATGAGAACCTATAACTGCATTGGAAAGTCTCAATAGTTATACCAAGACCTTAATAGCATTTATTTCTGAGTATTAAGTTTTAGTTGGCCAGGTATGAGTGGTACACATTTGTACTCCCAGCACTCAGAAAGCAGAGGAAGACAGATTTCTGTGAGCTCAAGTTCAGCCTGGTCTATGTATCAAGTTCCAGGCTAGCAGTGGTGAGACCCTATCTTAACTAATTATGTTTTTAAAATGTTAAAATATTTTAGGTGATTTCTGGGTCCTGAAGAAATTGGCTCAGTGGCTCAGAACACATGATGAAGACTAGAACAATGAAAGTGGCTAATACTGCAACTGGAGGCCAAGCATAGAGTCCTTCAGTAGTCCTGAAAACACTCCTGTGTTCACCACACCAAGCAAAATCAGGGAGACAGCAACGGCTACAAACTTACATGCTGGGAATGAAGTAATATGTCCCATGGGGCCTTTGCCCTTGCCCCCTGCCATTACTAGAGAGCAACCTTTTCTATGGTAGATTAAAAGATTGGTTTTCTGCTATTCCTAAGCCTAGCAGTATAAAACTATGTTTGCTGTTTTTTCTTTTCCTCCATCCCTAACCATAAGGAACCCACACAGCTTTACCGTGGAAATCCTCCCTCGAGGTATAATGAATAGTCTCATGTGCCAACAGCTGCTGGTGCACTCACTTCTATACAACACAATCGCCACAGGCTTACATTAGTCACAGTACAGATGGCATGCTTTTCACCTACAAGATAAAATATCTACATAAAACAAATGGTTCAAATCTGCTATTTGGTATCTTGAGGCACCTGACTTTAAAGTGCTCAAAATTTTTTCCAACAATCTCAATCCTTTCAGTGTTTAGACTTTATCCATTCCCAAAAGATACAATTACAGGAAAGCTCTGCTAAGACACTTAATGATTTTCAAAAAGAAACATTATGCAACATTAATTGGACTAAACCATTGCTACACATATCTATAGCAGACTTACAACCTCTCTTTGACATCCTTAAAGGCGACGCTGATCTCACCTCTCCCCATCCCTACCCCTGTGCTCCCAAAAGGCTCCCATGAGGCTTACATCTGAACAAAATAGAAATATTTTAATTACAAAAAGTAACTACAATTCACCTCTGTCTTCATTTGTTTTCAATATACCATTAATTCCTACATTCCTTCTGGCTCAATTTACTCCTGCCCTTGGCAATCACAGAATGGATACATTTGCTGTCTCAACCCCAAAGGTCGGTTTCCCCACAAGTGATCAACTTCATTCTTGATACCGAGTCCCAGATTTTATTATTGTCCTTTTGAAGCCTCCCAGGATACTTCTTGATATACTTTGGGTCTGCACAGCAAACGCAATTAGCCTCTTCTACAGTACAAATCTATGTCATTACCCCAGGGATAAGACTCTCCAGTTCTCACAATGTGTCTCTTCTACTGTTCCTACCATTGTAGAGACACAATGTGTCTCTCACCCTCTATCTGAGGCTCTCAAACTTGTTACTGATGGTTCCTCCTTAGGAAAAGCAGCCTATTGGTCCCAAGATAAATATTAACACCATCAAACCAATCCTTCCTCCTAGCAGGAAACTGAATCATTTGCAATTCTCACAGGTCTTACTTGCTTTGCTGTTCCTACTGATACTGCTCCAGGGTCACAAAATGCTGTAGGGGTCACAGAGATCTTTAAAAATGACCTGGATATGGACTAGAAAGATGGCTCAACAGTTAAGAGCACTGACTGCTCTTCCAGAGGTCCTGAGTTCAGTTCCCAGCAACCACATGGTGGCTCACAACCATCTGTAATGGGATCTGATGCCCTCTTCTAGTGTGTTTGAAGACAGCTACAGTGTACTTACATACATAAAATGAATGAATAAATAAATAATTTTTTTTAAAAAATGGCCAAGATAAAACCAACTCCTTCAAAATTCTAATGTCCTTTGGAACAAGGTGGCACATGCCTAGAATCCCAGCACTCAGGAGGTAGAAGCAGGTGGACCTCTGAGTTCAAGGCTAGCCTGGTCTATAGACATAGTGAATTCAAGATAGCCAGGGCTATGTAGAGAGACCTTGTCTCAAAATACTAACAAAAAAAAGTAATGTCCTGTTTCTAAACTTCAACAAACCATTCTATGTCACACCCTCTTTGTAGATAACCCATAATATGTGCTCTCAGACTTCACCATGATCTATTACAGAACAGTACAGCTGATACTCTGGTCATATCCGTTTCGCATCAAGTTCAAAATTCTCACACTTTGCTACATCAAAATGTTCACTCCTGCAGACAGTTTCCTTCTCTGCCACACACCCAAGCTACACACATTACCTAACACCCTACTTCTGTAACACTAACCCTGTATTTCCCATAGGTGAGTCTAAGTCCTGTGGTTTAAATTTTATTTACTTATCTGGTTTTATGTGTTTGGGTGTTTTCTGGCCTGCATTATGTGCATCCTTTGCATGCCTGGTGCCTGTGGAAGCCAGAAGAGAGCACTGGGTCCTCTGGAACTGGAATGATGATTGCCACCTGCTGTGTGGATGCTGGGAAGTGAACTCCCATTTTCTGGGAGAGCAGCAAGTGCTCTTAACTGCCGATCCATCCCTCCATCCCTGATCCTGGTAGTTTAAAAGCTCAGCATAAATGACAGATGGATCCAAGTCTTCTGTTCCTTTGGCCTTCACACATGTTTTGGTGGATGGATAGTTCGGGTTCACCGGAGCTATGGCTCAGCCTGGGGAGGCATTTGTGCATGTTGGGTCACATTGCCTTGCTGTGTTGGCAGCTTTAGGAGTTTCTTACAAGATCAAAGAAGTGTGATGGACCCCCCATATGCTCTCCAAGCTTTCCAAACCTTTAGTTCCTTTGGTATATTACCCATGAAAACAAGTATTCCCTATAATCTCACGGGACAAGTCATTGTAAAACATACTAATGCTCTCCCTAAAACAAAAAGAGGATAGGCTCCTTTAAGGCTACTACTGCACTACCTTAAAGCTGTGATTCTCAACCTTCCTAATGCTGTGACCCTTTAATACAGTTCCTCATGTGTGGTGACCCCCAACTATAAAATTATTTACGTTTCTACTTTATAACTGTACTTTTTCTACCGTTATGGATCACTATGTAAATATCTGTGTTTTCCAACGGTCTTAGGCAACCCCTGTGAAAGAGATGTTCAACCCCCAAAGGGTCATGTCCCAAAGGTTGAGAACCACTGATCTCAAAGTTTTATTACTTTTTCATTTCTTTCCATAAGTGATGGTGGATGTTCCTCTGTAAACGGGCACTATGCAGGATTTTCTGCTCATTCTGCATCTTATCTGCAGGTTCTCTGGCAATATCCACAGGGTGGTACGTGGAAAGGCCCCCAGATAGTTTTACTTGGGGTAGAGCATATGTGTGTGTAAGTCATGAGAATAACTGTGTTTTGATTCCAGGGGGAAAATATGAGCCTGGTGCAGGGCAAATCTTACATCATTACCCCAGGGCTAAGACTCTGCAGTTCTCACAATGTGTCTTCTCTACTGTTCCTACCATTGCTTCCTCTCACCCTCTGCCTGAGGCTCTCAAACTTGTTACTGATGCTTCCCTCTCAGGTAAAGCAGTTTATTGTTCCCAAGATAGATATTGACATCAAGCCTCTGAGCAGCAAACTGAATTATTTGCTATTCTCACGACTCTTACTTACTTTAAAGCTTCCCACTTAGGTTATAAATGCCTTCAGCTCAAGGCCACACCCCTGGCCAGGAGCCAAGTGAAAAAGACATCTGATGAGGTGCAAGAGTTAAGAGAGTTGAGCCAGCCCCCTTCCTCTGCAGGTATTTCCTTTATGATGGTCTTCAACATCAGTGCTTTAATGGATCTGCATATGAGCAAATTAATTGGACACATATTCCACAACCCGCTGAAGCTCATCTGTCACTTGGTTTGATGTTTCCTCAGTGGTATTTTTTTTTAATAATACTGCATACTTACCTGTTAACTTAACACAAGCTCATTTGAAAGAGGAAACCCAATTGAGAAAATGTCCCCACAAGATTGGTCTATAAGCAAGTCTGTGGGGGCATTTTCTTGATTAATGATTAATGTGGTCAGTATGACCCCTGGGCCCTTGAGATATATATAATCTTGCAAGCTGAGGAAGCCACAGGGAGATAGCCAATAAACAGTGTTCCTCTATAGCATCTGCAATGGTTCCTGCTTCATCCAGGATGTGTAAGCCAAATAAGCCCCTTCCTCCACAAGTTGCTTTTCTCATGATGTTTCATCACAGAAATAGCGACCTAAGACATTGCTTGAACCCTTTCTTGCCACAGAGCCCAGGGATGGAGTCCCTTCAGCTACACTGACTTAGCTTCCAAACTTCACTATATGTTGCTGCTAATAACTCCTTTTATTATTTCCAGGAGTATACAGAACTGGTTGGCCTGGAAACCCAAGAAATTAGATCAAAGGGCTATTTTAAATTTTATAACATTCTTTTATGAATTTTCAGGGACCCGAGCCTAGAATCCTTAGAATGTCATTTAGCCTCCAAATAAACCTTTCTGTGCTAAACACAGACAATGGGACCCAACAAATGAGTGTTTAGGATAGTTCTTGATATACATCCTTGAAATAAAAGCATAGCTAAAAGAGACATGATAGATAGCAGACCCCACAGAGAGGTGGCGAATGGTGAAAATCAGGTGTTGGAATGAGGATTCAATAAAACATAATTTAATCACTCCTATCTAATGGTGGTCTGTTCCAAGAACACTCTACGAAGTGGGTTATGGGTGGGTTAGCAACCTCCCCCATCTTTGGGACTGTGCAAGACCATCTCTGGAATCTGGGTGTATGGCCAGCCGGTAATGGTGTAGAAAGGGAGACAGCTCAAAATGCCACCTATTTAAACACAACAGCAAATAAGCAAGTTCGTGTATCAGTATGTATCATGAGTCTGAATGTTTATATCACGTTACCCATCCTGACTATTATCTGCAGCAGTGTATTAACCACATTCATTAGGGAAAGACTCCGTGTTTACCATTCTTAAAAGACTAGTATTGCCCAGGGTCCAGGCCTGTCTTAAAAAGCTATGGGAGGAGACTCCAACTGTAGCCTTTATGCATGAAATGGTGAAACTCATAAAAGGTTTATATGGTGGTCAGTTGCTGGAACTGTGATCTCAGCTAGCATTGTTGTTTTGTACCAGGAGGGGAAAACAACTTGTACTTAAACTTGACAAGCACAAATCCATATTAAACAAAAGATTCGTGGTAAAATTCAACAGTTAAAGAGTCCATAAGTCAGTTAGATGAGCAAGAACAAGACCTATGAAGGTCATAGCGTTTGAAACTCCATCTTGATGTCACTCAGTATTATGTTAAGTCAGCCATCTTAACCTTGAGGGAAACAAGGAGCAGGAAATGTTGCCAACATCCTTGTCTGAGAAAGAAACATTGTTCATCAAAGAGCAGTCTGACCCTTGGCACACCAAGGACAGAAGGAAACAGTCTGTACAACAGGTTCTCCAGCTCAGAAGCCAGCACGTACTGTTTCTTTCTGTGGAAAGGTGCGTTCTCTTCCCATATATTTTTCTACCCAACTTCCTTGTCTTCCTTCTCCCTGGTGATATATTAATTAGAACCCTCTATTACTTGTAAGCATGGTTTAGTAATCGTGTAGTATCTTTGCATGCAGTTGTCCTAATAAAAGTTTAGGGGAAGAGGCACTCTGGGTCCTTCTTCTGGAATGTTCTTTGGGTCCCCGTGCCACTCCTGCTGACAATTCACATTCCAGACTCAGAGTTTTACTTCATAAACTGAGCTCTGCTATCCTCAGCACTGCTCAGTCATGAGGACCTGAGCTCAGATCCCAGCACCTATGCCCAATAGCTAACAAAGGCCTGTATTGCCAAGCATGACTTCACTTGCAGTCTGAAACAGAATGACCTAGAGAAGTAGCTGAAACAACAGGTCATTGCCTTTAACAACCTGCTGACTGTCATGTAGGCTTGGGTAAAGTCTTGCTTGTTTGCCCACCTGACCTGTGGTTTAAGAGTATTAAATAAGAAAACAAACTGAACCCAGCATTGAAGCCTTTCAAGAGCCATCCTGGCTGCAGTCCTCCAGTGACATCCCTTCCTTTCCATCTCACTGGTGTCGGGGTGCTTATTCTAGAAAGAGTCTACAACACTTCTGGATGCCCCAGCTATATCTCCTTCACTAAGGCCCCAGGTGATCCAGAAAGGCTGCCACTCAAGGGCCTCTCAGCCTGCTAAAAGTTTCTGGAACTGGGGAGTGCAGGCCCCTGATGGGATGCTTGGGTCCTCCCCTTCCAGTGCCCAAGGAGACTGTGAGACCCAGGACCAGAGTCTCCGAGTGGAAACAGATGAGACCAGACTAGACATCCAGACCAGGTAAGGACCCCAGGGAAACAGGCAGAAAGATGATGTGTAGTCTTGATCACCTGGCTGGAGATTGATTGCCTCCAAAGCCCTAACGGGATACCAAGGTATCACAAGATTCCAAGGAAAAGCCTTAAATATAAAGGCACTGGTATTAGTTTCCAGAGAAATAGACAGACTAGAAATTAAATATGGGAACTTATAAATTCTAAATATAAGCATTTGTGTGTATGAATGCCCATAACGGTCCCACGGCGCTGAGGCTCTGGGATTTGACTGGACATTAACCTGTGATTCCACTGAAGCCATTTCCCCTGCATAGGCACTCACCTTCCATAATAGGAGGTGATGGAGCACAGTGACATATCAGAGGCTATAAGTAAAACCTGTACAAGTTGGCAGTCAGGTGGGCACCTGCTTGAGGGTGAAGCTGGTCATGTCCGTCCCACCCTATGCGCCACACAGGGCTGGGCACATTTAAACCCCCTTGGTCTCTTGGCTAGGGAACTCTTCTGGTCATTGGGTCTGCACAGTTCTAATGTGAGACTCACACTGGTCTGCAAAGGCTATTAGGCCTGAAGACACCAAAGAAAGCAGCCAGTTCCATTAGCGTTGCCAGGGAATGGAATCTTGCCCATGATGCTGCCTCTTACTGGCAGTCACAAGAGCATCTGATCAGGTCCCTCCAAGGACATCTGCCTCATACAATGCTCACCAACGTCCACCAGCCTCCACTACCAGACTTTAGTTGGCTGTGTTTCAGGGACAAGTCTGTTCCAATGTGTTCACTTAGGGAGATGCCAGGTTCTCCTCTCATCCAAAAAGATGGCAGCTATGTGATCTGGACACATACTTATCTGAAAAGGAGGGCGAGCCCTTTCCATGATTGCAGAGAAATCATTAAAGAGATTTTTCTCCTCGCAGCTTATTAAAGGATGAGCTGCTCCAGTTCAGATACGGAACCTTTTACTGATGGGAGTTGAAGCCTACTGCCCCTCACATTAAGAGACTGCAAGTAACAGTGTGTGGAGAAAGGAGACTACTCACCTCAGGGAACACGACAGTTAAAACAAAAACCAAATCCTCCAGCCCCTGGAGGCTTCCTGGCTTCTACAGTAACAGTAGTGTACTGTCAGGCTCACCCAAAACCTCAAGGATGAATGAGATGGGGGAAAGAAGTCGCAGACCAGACTGCCCTCAGGAAAATCATAGACCAGTAGCCCCCTCACCTTACAACCAGAAGGTATGTTTTAATGACAGAAGGAGCCACTAAACATCAGGAAGACTAATTACTAAAAATAGGAAAATAATCGTTCCTGAGATAACAGCTCCCAGCCTAGTCCAGCAAGCTCATGAAACAATCTATCTGGGAAAACTGCCCTACAAGAATTGTTGCAAAGACATTCGATGTTCCCTAGGTTGCCTACACTGACCCAACAAACTAGCCAGGCTTGTCTGCAGAGTGCTTGGAACAAACTCAAGTGGTGACCCAAGGCCCCACTCTGACACAAAAACAGGGGCCTCCCATTTAAACATGTAGACGTGGACTTTACTGACAGCATTCAATCCAGCAGAGGGGAGGGTACCTATACTGTTGGTTATGATATGCATTTTCTCAGGCTGGATAGTAGTTTTTCCTATCTGCACAGAGAATCATCTTAGAACTTGTATAAACAATGCCACCTCCAATCATCAAACTGGTTGGAAAAATGAATAAAACGTTTTAAAGGACACTGGCCAAACATCACCAAGAAACAGACCTCCCTTGGCCAGGAATTCTGTCATTTGTACTGTTTGGGGTACATTGCATACCCTGTAAATATAACTCTTCTTTTGAGATCATGTTTAGTCACCCACCTCCACTGTTCCCAAAGGACTCTAAGGACCTCTGAGAGTATGGACATGCCCACCTCCAATGGTTCTTGAAAACTTTAGCTGACACTGCACAAAAATTGCCCATCCTCTCAGTTTTTTAATGTTTATAAGGTGTTATAAAGGTGAAGAGAGGAGAATAAAGTAAAATAAGGTGAATTTTTTTTTAAAAGACCAATTATTAGATACTGACTTACTGATTTACGTAAGCACTGCTTGTACTGTCTGTTTGCCAAGCATGACTTCACTTGCTACCTGGAACAGAATGACCTGGAGAAATAGCTAAAAACAATGGGTAGTCGCCCTTAATAACCTGCTGGATGCTGTATGGGCTTCTGTAAAATCTTTCTTGCTTGCCTACCTCACCTTGTGGTTTTAGAGAACAAAAATGCAAACTGGACCTGGACATAAGCCTTTCAGATGCTGGCCTGGCTTTCAGTGGTCTCCTGCCATCCACCTCACTAGTGTCCAGGAAAGTCCCTGCAACAAAGAGAACAGAGCAGCTGAATGGGAGAGGGAGGGTGCTGTAAGACAGGAAACAGGAATTCAACAAAGAGATTAAAAATACTGAGAAAAAGCAATCCAAAAAAAATTCTGGAAATGAAAAACATAGATAAGTCAAGCAAAAAAAAATCTCTGTGGAAAGTCTCACCAACAGAACGACCAAGGAGAAGAAACTGTTCAAGCTTGGAGACAAAGTGAAGGAACCGGAACAACCAAGCAAGAACAAAGATGAAATATTAACATGGTACCAGGGAGGAACTGCAACAGTCTGGGAAAAAAAATCTACAGGAGGTATTTAGGACAAACAGACAAACAAGAAAAGAATTTCCCTGTGCTGGCTCATTTTAAGTAAACTTGACACAAGCTAAAGTCATCTGAGAGGAGGGAACCTCAATTGAGAAAATGCCTCCATAAGATCAGGTTACAGGCAAGCCTGTAGGGCGTTTTCTTATTAGTGATTGATGGAGGAGGACACAGCACATCATCAATGGAGCCATCCCTGGCCTGGTGGTCCTGAGTTCTATAAGAAGGCAAACTAAGCAAGCCATGAGGAGCAAGCCAGTAAGCAGCACCCCTCCATGGACTCTGCACTGGCTCTTAGTCTCTGCCCTGTTTGAGTTCCTGTCCTGACTTCCTTTGGTGATGAACTGTAATGCTAGTGTAAGCTGAATAAACCCTTTCCTTCCTAAGTTTCTTTGGCCAAGTTAACTCATCATAGTAATAACTAAGACACTCCCTAGTGATAATTAAAACACTAAATAGAGCAATGAAAGTATATTGGAAACAGCAAGAGACAGGCCAGTGAGGTGGCTCAGCAGGTAAAAGCACACACTTCCAAGCCTGATGACCTGAGTTCAACTCCTGACACCCATATGCTGAAAGGAAAAAACACAACTCCCTCAAGAACTGATGAAATACTTGCATAGGTTTAATCATATCTTAAAATTATTTTTGTGTGGGGGAAGAGACGAACATACATGGCACGTGTGTGGAGAAGAGAGGACAGCCTCATATAGAAGCTGGTCATCTCTGGTTCCAGGGGATTTGACCAGTCATACATATAAATAAAATAAATATTTTAAATATATTTTGCTTATAATTACTTTTTAATTCTTTTTTTGTTTGTGTTTTTTGGTTTTTTTGTTTTTGGGGGTTTTTTTGTTTTGTTTTTTGTTTTTTGGGGGGGGTTTTTGGTTTGGTTTGGTTTGTTTTTTTTTTTTTTTTTTTTTTTTTTTTTTTTGGTTTTTCAAGACAGGGTTTCTCTGTGTAGCCCTGGCTGTCCTGGAACTCACTCTGTAGACCAGGCTGGCCTTGAACTCAGAAGAAATCCACCTGCCTCTGCCTCCCAAGTGCTGGGATTAGAGGTGTGCATCACCACTGCCCGGCTACTTTTTAAATCTATTTGCAACTTTATTATGAAAAAAATATGGGCTGATGAGATAGCTCAGTGGTTAAGAGCACTGACTGCTCTTCCAAAGGTCCTGAGTTCGATTCCCAGCAACCACATGGTGGCTCACAGCCATCCATAATGAGATCTGATGCCCTTCTCTGGTGTGTCTGAAGAAGACAGCTACAGTGTACTCATATACATAAAAATAAGTAAATCTTAAAAAAAAAAAAAAAAGAAAAATACAAATAAAAATAGCATCATTCTTTTTTAAAAATAAACTAAAGAGCTGGGCAGTGGTGGCACATACCCTTAATCCCAGCACTTGGGAGGCAGACGTAGGCAGCATCTCTGAGTTCAAAGCCAGCCTGGTCTACAGGGGAGAGTTTCAAGACAGCCAGGGCTACACAGAGAAACCCTGTCTCAAAATAAGAGAGAAAGAAAAAGGAAGGAAGGAAGGAAGGAAGGAAGGAAGGAAGGAAGGAAGGAAGGAAGAAAACTAAGAAAAGAAATCAGTAATAATAATCAGCTGAAGAAATCTACGATCGCCAAGACAGCTCTACAGAAAAATGCTTACAGAAGTCTATGAGAGTGAAGAGAAAATAAGTCCACCCAAAGACAGTTACAAGTAAACCATGTGAGAATAATAGTTAAGTAAAAGAGAGAGTGGAAAAAAACAAACACTAAAACATCAACAAGATGACAGGAACCAATACACACCTCTCAGAAATAATTGCAAATAGATACTAGTCTTCATTCCTCAGCAAAAAGATTCAGGTTAGTACATCAGCTCGAAACACAGGTACCAAGTGTCTCTTTGTGGTCTCTCAGAAACACCCTTCACCACAAACAACAGTCACACCTCAGAGTGAAAGGATGGACAAAATATTCCTAGTGGACCTAACAATGAGAGGTGTCTTGGAGCTAATAGCTGACAAAACAGACTTCAAACTGAAGCTGGGGAGAAGAGGTGAAGACGGTCACTTCCTGCTGATTAAAGGGACAATCTGTGAAGAGAACATCGATTTTTGGTTTGATTGTTTGTTTATTTATTTATTTATTTACATCTCAAACCTTGTTCCTCCTCCTAGACCCTCCCTCACCAAGTCCCTTCCTCCATCCCTCCTCCCCTTCTCCTCTGAGAAGGTGGGACACCCCCCTCAGGTATCCTCCCACCCTGGCACATCTAGTCTCTGCCAGATTAGGTACATCCTCTCCCACTGAGGCCAGACAAGGCAGCCATAAAGACTGAGCTGCCTGTCTGCTACATATGTGCCAGCCCGTGTGTCTTCTTTGGTTGGTGGCTCGGGTTCTCAGGGGTCAAGGTTTGTTGACTCTATTGGTCTTCCTGTAGGGTTCCCACCTACTTCTGGGCCCTCAATCCTTCCCCTCAACTCTTCTATAAGTGTTCCTGACCTCTGTCTAATGTTTCGCTGTGGGTATCTACTTCTTTTTCAGTCTGCTGCTGCTTAGAGCCTCTCAGAGGACAGCTGTGCTAAGCTCCTGTCTGCAAGCATAACAGAGTATCATCAATCATGTCAGGGATTAGCGCTTGCCCATGGAATGGATTTCAAGTTGGGGCAGTTATTTGTGGGCCATTCCTTCCACTAAATTGGAATCTAAAATCTTAAAAAAAAAAAAAAAAAAAAAAAAAAAAAAAAAAAAAAAAAAAAAAAAAAGTCTGGCTACATAAGACCTACCAAAACTAAACCAAGATGATTAAAAAAAAAAAAATGTACAGAGATGCGTGAGTCATGATAAGGGGCCAGAAAGATTCTCAGTGGTTAACAGTGCATACTGCTCTTGCAGAGAACCCTGAGTTCAAGTCCCGGTACTCACAGCTCACTCATTCCAGCTCAAGGGGATCCAATGCCTTCTTCTGGCTTTAGAGGGCACCTGCACTCACCATGTGTATTCACATATACACATAATTAAAAATAAAATCTTTGCAGATAAAAAAAAAAAAAGGAAGGCCAGTGGTATTGATGTAGCAATTAAAAATCTCTCAACTAAAAGAAGTCCAGGTCCAGATGAATTCACTGATGAATTTTTCTAGACCTTCAAATAAAAGCTAAAACCTCTGGGCAGTGGCAGTGCAGGCCTTTATTCCCAGTCCTCAGGAGACAGAGACAGGCAGATCTCTGTGAGTTCAAGGCCAGCCTGGTCTACAAAGTGAGTTTCAAAACAGCCTGGGCTACACAGTCTCAAAAAAGAAAAAGAAGCAAACCCAAACAAAAAAGCTAAAACCAATGCTTCTCTATTCCACAACACAAGAAAAGGTAAGAACATTACCAAACTCCTTTCACAAAGCTAGGTGAGAGAGAGAGAGAGAGAGAGAGAGAGAGAGAGAGAGAGAGAGAGAGAGAGAGAGATTATAGATCAGCTTTCCTGATGAACATAGACACAAAAATTCTCAACAAAATACTTGCAAACAGAATTCAAAAACACATGAAAAGGTCCTTCTCACCCTAACTCAATACTGCTATGGTCTCTGTGTGTCCACTCGTGCTGCTGGAGTCCTGTCCTCTTCCCTGACTTCCTGCATGCACTGCAGCTCACAGGACCTGCACCACTTGATGCTCCACATGCACCTACACCCCCAGCATCTTCCTCCCTGCCCTCTCTGGTCCGGACAGAAGTCCTTCACTTTTGCCTCCCCAACTCAGGTGCTCTTCAAGGATGCCAACATCCTGGCGTCCTAGGGTCCCACTCTGCAGGTCCTGCAGCCTGGCTGGTAGCCAAAGATAGCACCGCAGCTAGGTGCTTTGTGTGCAGCAGCTCTGATACCCTGATCGAGGACTCCTGGTGCAGTCACTGCTCAAAGAAGGGACAACCTGGGCCAACCTGGAGAAGGTTCAATCGGAGCTGTCCAGCACGGAAGAGCAGCGATGTGGACTGAGATCCACATCCGTATTGAAGCCAATGAGGTTCTAGTAACCGTCCTTGAGAAGACTGTGTGCCTGTGGCCCACAGGGAAAAATGAGGCTGTCCTATGGAAGTATGTTGACAGTTCGCTGCTAGTAAAGCCGCCACCAGGAGGCAGCAGCCCTAGAGCTCCTAGTTTGAGACCCTGAGGCGTTCTTCAACCTGCAAGTCTTGCCAAGTCACGTTCCCTACCCCCAAATCCCCACCTCTGCACCCCAACACCCATACCTCACGCACCCATTATGAACCCTTCACCCAAGCTTCTGACATCTAGAGCGGCACACTCCACCCCAACTTTTACCCCCACAATCACTTCTGCAAGCTGACACCCATTCTGCAGCTCAGAACTAACTGTTCCCCACACCTGCCCCAGTTTGCCCCCTTAAACACCAGGAACAGAAAACAAAACAGTGAAACCACACATTAAAAAAAAAAAATAGCATTCACTATGGTCGTGTGAGTTTTATTCCTGAGATGCAAGAATTCAATATATGTAAAATGAATAAATGACACCAAAATCACATGGTCATCTCAATAGATGTAGAATATGCTTTTAGCAGAATCCAACATCGATTCATATTAAAAGTCCTGAAGAGGAGACTCCAGGGCTGAGGGGTTAGAAGCATGCAATGCTGTTAAAGAGGACTGAAATTCAGTTTTCAGCACCAAAATCAGGTGACTCACAGTCACCACCTGTAACCCCCTCTTCTGGTCTTCCTAGGACACACTCACGCAGCTCACACTCACACAGATACACCCCCATATGCATAAATAACTTTTTTAGTTAAAGTACGGAAGAAGCTTGAAATACTACAGAGCTGTAGTGACAGACAACAGCGTGGTGCCGGCATAAACACACACAGCACAGCACATCAGAGCAGCACAGAGGAGTCGGATACAAGGCCACACCACTATAGCCGAAGGTGCCAAAAAGACACATTGGAGAAAGACAGCATCACCAAGAAACGGTGCTGGGAAAACTGGATATGTAGAAAAATGAAATTGGATTTATCTCTCACCCTTTTCCAGTGGATCAGAAACCCCAACATACACCTTAAATCACTGTAGGAAAAAGGAAGGAATAACTTTATAATTCAGGCATATAGGTAAAGATCTCCTGAAAAGGAGTCTGACTGCATAATTAACACACGGGGTATCATTAAATTACAGAGCTTTTGTACAAGAAACGCAATGGTCAAGTGAGTAGGGAGGCACCTTACAGGGTGGGAAGTGCCTGATGGAGGATTGGGATTTAGATACAGAAAGAATTCAAGAAGCTAAGCATACAGAAAACAACCCAATCAAAAAATGAGCTACTGAACTAGACAGAGCCTCCCTCCCCCCCAAAAAAAAATCAAATGGCTGGTAACATTGTTAAAGAGTTCAGCTTCATAGGGCCTCAAGTAAGTGAAAATTAAAACTACTTTGAGGGGTTGCAGATGGTGCAGCAGTTGGGCACTTACTGAAGAGAACCCAGGTTTAATTCCTAGCACCCACATTAGCTGGTCTGCAACCTCTAATAACTCCAGCTACAGAGGATCCAACACCTCTGGGCTCCTCGGGCATTCATATGCAGTTACCCACACACGGATACACAGGCATACGAATAATTATTTAAAAAATTAGTCTTTTAAAAATATGTCACCAGGCAGTGGTGGCGCACACCTTTAATCCCAGCACTTGGGAGGCAGAGGCAGGCAGATTTCTGAGTTCAAGGCCAGCCTGGTCTACAGAGTGAGTTCCAGGACAGCCAGGGCTACACAGAGAAACCCTGTCTCGGAAAAAAAATAATATGTGTTGGTATGATCCTTTAATTCCAGCACTTGGGAGGCAGAGGCAGGCAGATCTCTTTGAGCTTCTGGACAGCCTGGTCTACATAGTGAATTCCAGGCCAGCCAGGGCTGCATGGTGAAACTGTATCTCAAATAGATAGATAGATAGATGATAGATAGATAGATAGATAGATAGATAGATAGATAGATAGATAGACAGACAGATAGATAGACAGACATGTAGTCAGACAGATATGTAGACACACAGAGAGATAGACATGTAGACAGACAGACAGACAGACAGACAGACAGACAGACAGACAGACAGACAAAGAGATGTGGAAGAACAGCTGAGTGTTTGCTGTTTTTCCAGAGGATCTGTGTTGTTCAGTTCCCAGTACCTACTAGGCAGTCCTCCTGTAACTCCAGATCCAGGAAATCTTTCAGGCTGCAGAGAGAAAAGCAACAGAAGGAAAGAATGCAGTTTGGCTCAGCACAACTCAGTAGCCAGTGTTGGTTCAAACTTCAGAAGTTCAACTCCGAGGAGTTTATTTTAGACAATAAGCACAGCAAAATTTAGTGAAAACTATTCTTGTGACAATTGACACAATCCCACATGAACAATACAACCTGCATAAATCTCCTTGAGGAACAAAGTAAACCAAATACAGATTAGGCGTGACTGCACCAAGACTGTAAAGTCCATAGAGATAGGTCCCATAGATTGACTAGAAAAAAAACAAACTTATGATAAGGGTCTGGGGAGGATCTGGTACCGGAAATGTCTCTAGCCACACAGTACAAAGGTTACCAGGCTACAAAGCACATCCACTCCCAGCCTTCTGGGTGGAAACAGGTATTGCATTCACACCTGGAAGGAACAACCTGGTGTGCCTAACATTCCAGATTCCTCCAAGGTTTATCTGTGAGCACAGAGACCTCTGTGCCTCCTACTTTTTTTTAAATCTCTTCTCCTTATTTGTTTGTTTGTTTGTTTGTTTGTTTGTTTTTTAACAAGAAGATTGTGACTGTAATAGAGATTAAGATTGAATGCATTGGGGCTGGAGAGATGGCTCAGCAGTTAAGAGCACTGACTGCTCTTCCAGAGGTCCTGAGTTCAATTCCCAGCAACCACATGGTGGCTCACAACCATCTGTAATGGGATCTGATGCCTTTTTCTGGTGTGTTTAAAGACAGCGACAGTGTACTCACATACATGAAATAAATAAATCTTTTTTTAAAAAAAAAGTTGCCACTTAAGTATTTGATGGTGCCATTTCACAATAGTTTGACCCTGTGAATTATAAGGCATTCCAGTAACGTGATTAATATTTCATAAATTCCATAAGTGCAACTATTGTCAGTTTTAGTTGTAATGGGAACCCTAAAAAGAAGAGGTGTCTAATAAGTGATTTATATCCTAGGTTGTTTTGCTCTTGTGAGTCAAGCGACAAGCATATTAGAAAAAGTATCAGCCATTACGTGGATATATTTTAAAGGTCCAAATTCTGAGCCATTCGGAATATCTACCAAATGCCTTTAGATTTTCACCCTCGAGGATTCATTCAGCCAGCAGGGGGCAGTGGGGTGAAGGAAGAAGGAGAAGGTGAGCTTGGAATATTTGTTGTGGCCGGTGCCGTGGGGAAAGCACTGGGGCGAGGAGGCCAGAGCGTCGGCTTGAGCATTAGCAGATGTTAACGGACCTGGAAAGTTAGAATGAGCACAAATATAAGTTACAAAAAAATGTTGATATTGTTGTCTTACGGACGTTGAAGGGAGAGAAATAATTGTGAGATAACATGAGTAGTGGCTGGGTTTAAGTCTTGCAGTTTCTAGGAGTGAAACAGCTTGAGAATACACAGTCAGTTACAACATCCAGTGGTGGTGGTTGGGGGACACCTAATAGAAGCTAACTGAATACCGCAAGTATGTTGTGCACAACCTGGGGTGCACACAGTATATTTTGTGGAGCATGTGGGATTTGTATATAAGACATAAGCTTCTTGTCCTTGTGAAGTGCCAGACATAAATGCATTAAAAGCAATCACCATAGGATTTTTAGATGTAATTTTAGTTAATATCCATGAGCTATCTTCAAAAAAATCATAAAAAGGATCTTTAGGGTAATGATTATAGATCCCAAGTGACAAGTTAATGCCAGTTATTACCAGTGTTACACAAGTAATCACTCTGCATTTTATCAAATGATATAATGACTTTGGGAGGCTCTTCAACAGTTTGAGACATGTCTTTCTCATCATTATCAAGTCCATAATTTTCTGTAAATAAAAAGTTACAGATTGCTGCAGAAAATTCTGACATACATAAATTTCTGTAATACTGTTTCCTTGTTGATTATAATTCTTGTAGGAGATGAGGAGGAAGAGGAAGATAACTAATTGATAAGGAAGGGATTAAGTCTATGAGCTACGATTTTAGCAGCAGCCTTATTTAAGAGACTAATAAAGCTCTGCTTTGGGTGTTATGTTTCCTGTGGATTTTTACCAAGAGTCTCCAGAAAGTAAATGAAAGAATGCAACTAAATCTTTAGCAACTAATAGGCAGATAAAGACATGCTCAATTGATCATGATCCAGTTGGTTTGGTTTGGTTTGGTTTGGTTTGGTTTGGTTTGGTTTGGTTTGGTTTGGTTTGGTTTGGTTTGTTGCTGTTTCTAAGTAATAGAGGACACACTGTTTGAAAATTTTTACGCTGAGAAGACTGCAGCAAATTTGTTGTTGAGTAATAATATATCCTAAATAATTAGGAGAGGAGAATGTCATCCATATAAGTGAACATCTAATACCTTCAGATGTCTAAACAGCTTAAGTGCTTTGTGTACATTCTATTGGCATTTGGTGTCAGTCTTTCATGTAGTAAAGATATCCCACTAAAATCAGGCTGTTGATTGTCTAAAGTAAGAACAGAGATTGTAAATTTTTCCTTATCATTGGGATGTAAATGAATAGAGAAAAAACAGTCCTTTAAGTCAGGTATAAAAATGCAATGGCCTTGAGGAGTCACAGTAGGATCAGGGAGCCCAGTGGGAGGTCCCAATTGTTTTCATGCTAGCATTTATGCCCCTGAAATCATGTAACACTCAAATTTACTCTTTGCCTTTCTATGAATTACAGAAATAGAGAAATTCCAAGAACTAACTGAGGGTTCTATATTTCCAAGTTATAATTGTTCCTTTACTGGAAGTTGGGCCTATTTTAATTTTTTCTCCATGAAGGGACCATTGATCAGTCCATATTGAGTGAGCTTTACTGTGAGAGAAAACAAAAAACTAAGGGGTCTCTAGGGCAGCTGAGCCCTGGTGCAAAGGCATCAGCTTCACACTCACTCTGATGCCAACACAGTCTGGCTTTCTACTGGGCCAAACCTCAGTGATGGACATCAGACTCAGATCCACTTAGGTGGATGCCAGGGGATAGAAAGCTCAGTGATGTCAGGACTGCTGAGAAGCCAGAGCAGCAGCAGAGTTGGCTCACCTTACCAAGATTTTGTGTGTGTGTGTGTGTGTGTGTGTGTGTGTGTGTGTGTGTGTGTGTGTGTGTTATGATCCTCCTGAGAATGTCCAAACCATATATTACTTTAGTCCAGACTGCAAAATAACTGAAAGGGAGTTTATACCCCTTCTCATGGGCTCTTTTTACAATAGCTCCTATGCATTTCCAAATGTCAACATCAATGGTTCCTTGCTCAGAAATTGTACAACCATTTGTACAAGGTTTTAGAACTGTTGCTCTGAATATTTTGCTGCCCTGGATATTACCAGACATCTCAATAATTGTATAAAATGTTTTGCCTTCGAGGACATAGAAGAACTCATGTTATTTTACTCTCACTTATATTGTGACTCCTTGGGTGAGAAGGCCCACACTAATGGGAGAGAGAGAGAGAGAGAGAGAGAGAGAGAGAGAGAGAGACAGACACAGACACAGACACAGACACAGACACAGACACAGACACAGACACAGACACAGACACAGACACAGACACAGAGAGAAACAGAGAAAGACAGAGACAGAGAGAGAGAGAGAGTTTCACCTCAGCCTACTAAGTCAGAATGGCTATTATCAAAAGCAAAATGACAGAAAATGCTGGCAAGGGTGTGGAGAAAGATGAACATTGTTGGAAGAAACACGAACATTGTTGGGAGAAACACATATTGATGCAGCCACTATGGTTCCCATTTAACCTAACTATATCACTCCTGAGCATTTACCCAAAGATCTTCATGCCCTCCCACAGAGACACTCACACATCCACGTTCATAGGTGGGACATAGAATCAGCCTATATAATGAAAATGTGGTAATACACATAGTGGACTTTCATTTAAGCATAAAGAAAGAGATCTTTTTACCCCCCTTTGGTTTTTCAAGACAGGGTTTCTTTGTATAGCTCTGGTTATTCTGGAACTCATTCTGTAGACCAGGCTGGCCTTGAGATCTGCCTACCTCCCCAGGCCCCCACCCCCACCCTGAGAGCTGAGATTACAGGCCTGTACCACCACTGCCCAGCTAGGAAAGTGAAATTCACAAGAGAATGGCTGGAACTGGAACACTTATGTTGAGTGAAGTCACCCAGGCCCAGAAAGACAAACATTGTATGTCCTCTCACATGTGGATCTTCGCTTAGGATGTTTAGATTTGTGTGTTTAATTTAGACTGTCTGCAGCAGCCAGGAAGCTTGAAAGGGCATATGAAGGGAAGAGGGACAGAGATCATAAATATGGAGAAAATAGAACACACATGACTTAAGAGCAGAGACCGGGCACCTTGGGAGTTAAAGCTTTGGAGACAGAAATGGGAAGGAGTAACTAAAACCAAGGGTGTTTGGAGAAACCCTTTGGAAACTCACTGCTGTGGCATCTAATTAAAAGTCTAGCTTTTTAAGAAGGAGTTTGGCCAAGAGTGGTGCACATGCCTTTAATCCCAGCATTTAGGAGGCAGAGGCAGGAGAATACTTGTGAGTTCAAGACCAGCCTGGTATACAGACTGAGAATGTTCCAGGATAGTCAGAGCTACATATTGAGACCCTGTCTCCAAGATACATAGATGGATAGATAGATAGATAGATAGATAGATAGATAGATAGATAGATAGAGAGTTGCTCTGCATTGGTGGACATCTGTTTTATCTAGAAGTCATGGGTTGTTAAGTAAAAACTAGGTACCAGTCATTGGATACCTTCCTGTAAGTTATTGGTCAGAATGGCCCCTGATTTGCCAAAATGACACAGAGTGTTACTGTTTTTCTTGGTTGTCTGCTATACTTGATGGCAAAACCCTATTGCTAACACACTTTGGTTGCAGAACATTCAGAAACCAAGATATAACTTCCTTTTTGTGGAAGCTTCGTCCTGAATACTTTTATAGTACTGGAAGGTGATATGCAGGTGGCTAGGGAAGACCAGTTACTAATGGACTCACAGGTAGACTCTACATGCTACAAAATTGATCTTCAGGCAAGTTGTGTCTGCTGTCACATAGTAGTATGATCTGATCTGAGGTCTGTTGCACAGGAGGAAATTCATGCCTGATACTGTAATGGTCAAAATCCCATGGCTACAGAGGGTAGAGCCTACGAATGCTGTTTTTCTAAATGGACTTGTTTTCAAACTGCCTTCTAGAGATTTGTGTCCATATCAGTAGGTGATTGCTGTGCTCAACCTTGGACAGAGTTGTAACAGTCAATGAATGAAGGGACTCATAACTAGTCAAAGTGCAGAGATGACTATTGAGTATTCAGCACTAGATGGGATGTCTTTATCAATACTCTCTCTCCAAGGTTCAGGGGACATTGAAGAAGTGTTGTAATAAGTATTTCATCTCAACTGGGGGTCTTTACCCACTTTTAGTCATTCAGTTCCCAGATAAAAGACACAAACCCTTTATATTTATAAGAAGCCTTTAAAGCACTAGAGCTGGGTAGAATCTACCCTCTAAGACACTAGTATTTACTTCTCTATCAATAACCCCAAGTTATAACTTGCCATACTCCATCTAGGCAGCTCTTAACTCCAATTTGCCATCCTTCATGGTCATGTTTTCATGACTCACCTACTCCATGGTGTCTTCTCCTCCCTCTCCCTTCTATCTCTTTCTTTGTGGGCTCCTGCCTCGGACCCCAAGCCCGGGAACCGAAACCCCACCTACTTCTGCCTACTTTCTGCCTGGCTATGGGTTATTAGCATCTTTATTCAGCCAATAGTTTTAAATTAAGGAGCAAGGTCACATAGTATCATTTTGTGCATGTTCTGATTCTCTTGTCCCTGGGGGTCAACCAGGCGTTGAGGCCTATAGTCAGCATTACAATACATAGCAATTAGACCAAACCTCAACAAGGGAGAGGAGGCAGAAAGACTGTGAAGACTGAAGAAGGGTGACAGGTATGTGTAATGTGATCAATGGTCATTGCACTCAGTAACTCATAGAAGCTATGATTACCTGCAGTCAACATTCTAACATGGATGGGAGACCCAAACTCGAGGCTCCACCCCTATCTGAGGAACTACTAGAAATCCATCTGGGAGAGAGGAGGCTATGGCTACTGTGGGTTGCCCATGTTCTAGGCAAGGTTCAACACCTGTGCATATGAAGGCAGCACCAACTCGGTAAACTACTAAGAAGAAAATGGAGGAGGAGAAAGGAGATTAAAATGGAAAGGGGAAGTATTGGAAAAGGGTGTGCTGGAGGGAGGGAGGGAGGGAGGGAGAGTTTGTGGTGGGTATGATCAAGATATATTATATATTTATGAAATTGTCAAAGAATAGCTGTAAAATATTCTTTAAAAAAAAAAAGCAGTCAAAAAACAGTGGCCACTGTTTCCTAAAATTGGTCAACGCTTTAATTTTATAATTATCGAAGTTAAAACACCACTTCATATAAACATGTATAAAAACAGCAGAAGCAAGCGCAGAGACACTTTCAGAACTTGTTGGAAATTCTATTCTAATCCCAAGCCAAACTCATGGAGAGATTTTTTTTGTTTATTTTTTTGAGGGATTTGTTGTTGTTGTTGTTGAGACAAGATCTCTCTGTGTGGCCCAGGCTGGCCTTGAACTCAGAGATCTGCCTGCCTCTGCCCTAGGTGTGCAAGGATTAAAGGTGTGCACCACCACCACCCAGCTCTGATTTTATTTTCTGAAACTCAAGTCATCAGTTCATAGAGCAATTTATAAAAGAATTTATAAAAGTCATACATTCTGATACAATACAATCTAAACTAAGTTATTACTCTCATTCTAAAATTGACAATAGGAAAATATTAAAATTTTTATGTTTTTTCTACTTAAGCCATTTTGTTTCTATAAGATTAGGAAGCTCTATACACAACGGGTGGTGGTGACATATCTTTAATCCCAACACTCGTTAGGCAATCTCTATGAGTAGAAGGCCAGCCTGGTCTTACAGAGTGAGTTCCAGGACAGTCAGGACAACACAGAGAAACCCTATCTCAAAAAAAATAAAATAAAATAAAATAAAATAAAAATTTAAAAAAAGAATAAAAAGAATAAAAAATAAAAACCCCTCAAATTCCTAACACAGTGCTGTAAGTCTGAGTGAAGGGCAGTGCTCACTGCCACTGGTTGTATGACACAGGCACAGTTCAAAGGGTGCACAAGCTATGTTCAAAGCAAGCCTGCAATGAAGCACAGGGAGCTGGAATTCTCTGTGCATTTGATTTTGACTTCATATTGATCACCACACATTTGGTAACCTTCAACCGTTGCCAATTTTTCTAAACTTCCATTTAGTTATGCAACACTTAATGGGACTGTGCCACAGATGAAAACGCTGTGTTCTTCATTCACCATACCACGCAGAATCTCTCAGATCTGTGATGAAAAAATTCAGACTTGTAGAAAACGCCATGACCTGAACAAGTTCCTGCAGATCCTTCCTCGGGCAGTATGGATACCAGGCATTGACTCTGTGGACCCTTGGACAGGCTGACATGATCTCTGGACTCTGTGGCTGAGTCAGATGTGCGTGTAAAAGGCAGTGGTTGAAGGTTACTGAGTGTGTGGTGATTAAAATTGCCCACCCTACATGGTCTCTTCTTATATGAAGTGGAACTGAAGGACAAACTAAGAATGTGTAGTATTTATATTTTAAAATCCCGGCCT
The DNA here is from genome assembly GCF_011762505.2 of Arvicanthis niloticus. Classification (NCBI taxonomy): domain Eukaryota; kingdom Metazoa; phylum Chordata; class Mammalia; order Rodentia; family Muridae; genus Arvicanthis; species Arvicanthis niloticus. The sequence continues at coordinate 7,936,852 of NC_047669.1, read as the reverse complement.
GAGTTTCTACCCAACCTCTGGTAGTTGAGTTCCCAGATGAGAGACACACTCACAGCCTTTATATTTACAATAAGCCTTAAACAGCATAATAGCTGGGCAGCTGCCTGCCCTCTATGCTGTTAGAACCTACTTTCCTATCGATAACCCTGAGTTATTACTTACTATGTTCCATCTGGGCTGCTCTTAACTCCAATTGGGCAGCCCTCAGGGCCACACCCTCTTGACCCTTAATCCATGGCAGCTTCTTCTTTCTCCTCCTCCTGCATGTCCTTCTTCTTTCTCCTTGTGGTCCCAAGCCTGGGAAACCTAAACGTCTATGTCTTTTCTATTGGCTGTAGGTATCTTATGTATCAATCATAATTAACTGGGGGCAGGGGCACTTAGCTAGTGTCTATTTGCAGACTGTCTCGTCTCTGGGGCAACCAGTTTGGGGAGCCCAAATTAGCATTAGAATACAAGCAACAACAAGCCAACCCACTACAATACATGCCAGGAAATAGAGGCTTTTATGTCCACACACCTGGGTTCTTTCTCAGAGATCTGAGTTTATGTTTAGAAGTGTATTTGATGTCTCCTTGATATGATCCAATGGGAGAAGCAGAGCACTCCTGTGGTATAGTCCTTTCAAATACCTTAAGCCAGAATCCACACTAAACCCTTTCTTTAACTTTCTTTTTTTTTGGGGGGGGGGGGAGTTGGTTTTCAGTTTTTCGAGACAGGGTTTCTCTGTGTAGCCTTGGCTGTCCTGGAACTCACTCTGTAGACCAGGCTGGCCTCGAACTCAGAAATCTGCCTGCCTCTGCCTTCCAAGTGCTGGGATTAAAGGCATGTGCCACCACTGCCCAGCATTTTATTTAGCTTTCAACAGAGGATGTGAACTTTGTAGAGACATATTAAATGACACTGTGAATTGGCAACAACAATTTAGACTGTAGCTCATCCTCTAAAGACAATCCAGGTTCTCAAAAATACAAATGGCATGAGAGAAAGAGGGAAAGGACAATAACAGAACAAAATTATCTAACGAATATAATAACAAGCTGCTGGAAAATGCCTTAAGAGCACCTGCTGTTCTTGCAGTGGACCCAGGTTTGGTTCCCAGTACCCACATCAGGTGGCTCAGAACCATCTGTAACTCCATTTCCAGGGGCTCTGCCTCCCTCTACTGGCCTCTGCAAGTAATGCATGGGTACAGAGCACATACACACATACACGTAAAAAAAAATGTCAATAACAATCTTTTTCAAAGAGAAATGTAATTCAAAGTCCACTTTAACAGCCAAGCTGTTTATCAACTTCAAAGCTCAGATGAAGCTACTGTATTATCCTACAATTATCTTGCAGATGTATATCCACTGAATTGAGAGCAGATAAGTCAAATATACCTTGACACCAATGTTTATAGCAATTTTATTTATAATAACCAAAAAAGAGGCAACAACCCAAATGTCCATCAAGAGAAAATTTCATAAAAAAAAATATGGCACATATAGGTAATAGCATATTATTGAACCTTAAAAAAAAGTAACAAAGACAGATGTGGTGGCTCATACTCATAATCTAAGCATTTGAGATGCTGAAGTAAGAGGATTGTTCAAGTCTGAGATACCCAGAAAGCCTACTTAAGGCCGGGCGGTGGTGGCACACACCTTTAATCCCAGCACTTGGGAGGCAGAGGCAGGCAGATTTCTGAGTTCGAGGCCAGCCTGGTCTATAGAGTAAGTTCCAGGACAGCCAGGGCTACTCAGAGAAACCCTGTCTTGAAAAAACAAAACAAACAAACAAACAAAAATAAGCTACTATATTTTTGGCTTTTCTAAAATTAATTAACTAATTAATTAATGTAATTAATGTGTGTGTGTGTGTGTGTATTCATTCTGTCAATTCTGTTTCTTTAGTAAACCCTATATACAGACTTTGTATTTTGGGAGCACCCTCATAGAAGCAGGGGGAATGGGGGAGGGGATAGGGGGGTTATGGAGGGGAAACTGGAAAGGGGGATAACATTTGAAATGTAAATAAATAAAATAACCAATAAAAATGTTAAAAATAAAAGAATGTTTTAGCTTGACTTGGTTTTATTGTTTATTTGAATTTTTAACCAAATTTTCTACTTTAACTGAATACTATTATAATTAAGAAACATGGTCAGTCAGGAGTGATGGCACATCTGTAATGTCAGTGTTCCAGAGGAGGTTGATGAAGAAGAATCACAAGATTGAGACCAGACCAACTATATACAACAAGACCCTGCCTGACTACAGAACAAAATAAAAACATGGTTCACTAAAAATGTCGCCTAACATTTTGAAGTAAACTACAATACATTAATTTTGTTTAAGGGAAAAATATTAGGAAGAAAATAAAAGGTAAACGATTCTTAAATCACTCTGTTAGTTTTAATTTTATTAAAAAATTAACTTAAAATTTTCTTCATCCTATACAAATCCCCATTCTAAGAACTTCATTTCTAATGATGGATCGTCAAGTTTGTGATCAGATGAAAGTACCTTATTTCCCTCACCCCCAGCAGGCAAGCCTGTCCCCTGGAGGAGAGGGCAATCAAACAGCTGTTTTCGAAGCTCTTCCCTGATGTCAATTCCAGCAGCACCTTGGTTGGAACCTTCGAGAAAAAAAAGGCTCCTTCACAATGATGTCAGACTTGCTTTTAAAAAAAAGTTGAAAACTCATGAAAAACACAGTTGATGTGAATCAGATGTCTGGATGGCAGAGCGCCCGCTAAGCCAGGCAAGTGCACAGATGTGTGGAACACGTATTCCTCCCTTGGAGCCACGGAAGGTAAATAGCCCATCCTTGTGATGTCCCCGCCTAGAAGCCTGGTGGCGAGGCTCCCGCTCCCTGGTTCATTTCCCTTTAACCACGCAGTCCTTTCTCTGCCCCGCATCTTCAGACAGAAACCGGATGTGGCAGTAATCATGTACACTTGTTGACTAACTTCACTGAATGATTCTCATTTAATGTCATAACCAGTCAATAGCTGTCTTAAAACTCCCATCTCCCAGTTTCTGAAGGAAAAGTGTTTCTAACGAATTCCAGGAATCAGCCAGCAGGTGCAGTAATGTTTTTACCAAAGAGAGGATTTAGATTTCCTGGAACCTGGCGGAGGCGGGTAGGGATCAGAAGAAGGGGTGTCAGGCCTCACCCAGGTAGGCTCCCTGCTTCCCAGGGAGGGCAAACTATTCCAGTTGCTTCAGACACTGGGGAAGAAATAAGGCATCTTTTGTTCTTCAACGTGTGTGTGTGTGTGTGTGTGTGTGTGTGTGTGTGTGTGTGTGTGTGTACACTCGTGCATGCTGGTGCGCACCTGGGCATTTGTGTGTCTCTGAGTGTGCATGTGTATCCTTTCAAGATGTGTTGACCAAGTGCCTTCTCCCTATCATTCTTCCCTTCTTTTTGGGAGTGTTTGTTTGTTTTGAGACAGAGTCTCACTGTGTAGCCTTAGCTGGCCTGGAGCTTGCTTTGTAGACCAGACTGACCTCAAATTCACAAATGTGTATCTGCCTCTACCTCCCCAGTGCTGGAATTAAAGACACTGACCACCATGCTCTCTTTCTTTGAACTCTTCATCCTCCTGCCTCAGCTTCCTGGATGCTGGGATTAAAGCATGTGCCACCATACTTGGCCAGGCTATGTTTTTAAAGTCATATCAAGCAGCCCACCCTACCCTCTGAGCTGCCAGCTCCTCGCCCCCCCCCCCCAGCACTGTCCTCAGGCCATGGCATGCTGTATTTATTGCTGTACATTTACCACATTTTATCATATTCATTGCTGTAGTTCAGACTAGAAATGTGCCCCCCCCCCCCCCCGAAAGGTTTGTATTTTAAAGCCACTATTGGGAGGAACTGGAGCCTTCAGGAGGCAGAGCCCAGGAAGAAGTCATCAGAATTGTGCCCTTACAGGAGATATTGAGCCTCACCCTCTGTGAGTTCCTCTCTCTGTTTTTTAGCTTCTGTCAGTGAGCCAGCCTCTTCTATCATACACTCCCACCATGAGGTATTGCCTTCTTGAAGCACAAAACAACAAGGTTGAATGATCACGGACTAAAACTTCTAAAGCCATAGTCAAGTCTCCTTCTTTTAAATTGATTATCTCAGATACTCTGTTATAAGAACGGAAAGCTGCGAGGTGGTGGCAGAGCGTCCCTTTAATCTGAATACTCGAAACCAGAGGCAGGCAGATCTCTATGAGTTCAAGGCCAGCCTGGTCTACAGAATGAGTTACAGGACAGCCAAGGCTACACAGAGAAACCCTGTCTTGAAAAACAAAGACAATAGACAGACAGACAGACAGACAGACAGACAGACAGATGACACCTTTTTGGACTACCATTTCTCATTAGAGTATAACTTCTATATGAGGGCTGGGCATTATATCACTTACCTGTAGTTCCAACACTTAGAAAGCTAAGAATGAGCCAGAACTAAATAGTGTCTCAAAACAAAAAGAAAGGAATCAAGCAAGCAAAGACAGGATAATAATGATGAGTTCAAGGCCAGCCTGATCACACAGCAAAATTCTACCCCAAATATTCCACATAGGCATGATGTTGCTGCTTTTCTCTGTTTGTTCAGTTTATCTCACTGTTAACTCTTCAGCACCTAAGATACCGCATATTCACACAAGATGCTCGGTAAATATTAGTTGTCGTGCTTGAGGTGGCTCAGCAATTAGAACATTTCCTACTCTTGAAGAGGACCTGAGTTAAATTCACAGCTCCTATGTTGGGAGGTCTTACTGCCTGCAACTCCATCCTCAGGTAATCTGAATGAGACTGGTGCCCATAAACTCATATGACCAAGCCAGCTCAGTCAGTCAACAGGCTCTCCAGCGCAGGAGTGAGGATTAAGAAGAAAAAAGACGATTAGACAATATTGCAGCATAACCCCAGCCAGTTCTGAGGCTGAAGGCTGAGGCGGATTTATATTTTCTCAACTTTCTTTTAAACCATTTTAATTACATGCAAGTATTTAGGTCAGTTCTAGGTTGAGGAACCAGCAAGACAATAGCTGCAAATAGTCAAGGAACAAACAAGGCAATAAACAAAGTCCTGTGATCCCTCTCAGATCATTGTTTCTAAGGGCTCATCAGGATGACAAAAATATGTGAGCCTCCTTCCCTGTCCTAGCCCACAGTCATATCCATGCCTGAGACTTTCTTCTTTGTTCTAGCCTAAGACTTGGATTTCTGACTGAAATTACTTCTCTGTTTTAGCCTAAAATTAGATTCCTACCCGAACTTACTTCCTTGTCATGGCCCAATGTCAGATTCCTGCCAAGCAGCCCCAAAAGCTCTCCACACTCATATTTTTGAATACTTGGTCCCCAGTTGGTGGAACGGTGTAGGAAGGATTAGGAAGTGGCCTTGCTAGAGGTGGTGTGTCACTTTGGACAGGCTTTGAGATTTCAATGACGTGAGTGAGCTCTTAGCTGTTCCTATACCATATTTCACTCCACCCTCATGGACTCGTCTAACCTTCTGGAACTGTAGCCAATTAAATGGTGTGGTAGTTTGAATAGGACTGGTCCCCATAGACCTACATGTTTGGATGATCGGCTCATAGGGAATGACACTGTTAGGAAGTGTAGCCATGTTGGAGTATATGTGGCCTTGTGAGAGAAAGTGTGTCACTACAGGAGCAGCCTTTGAGATTTCATATATGCTCAAGATAGGCCTAGAGTGGCATAGTCTCCTTCTGCTGCCTGCGAATCAAGATGCACACCTCTCAGCTCCTTCTCCAGCGCCATGTCTGCCTGCATGCTGCTACATTTTCTGCTATGGCAATAATGGACTAAACCTCTGAAACTGTAAGCCAGGCTCAATTAAACATTTTCCTTTATAAGAATTGTCATGGTCATGGTGTCTTTACACAGCCAATAGAAACTCCATCTAAGACAAATGCTTACTTTTATAAGTTGCTTTGGTCATGGTGTTTTATCACAGTAATAGAGAAGTAACTAATTTAGGATCTGACATCCTCTTCTGGCCTCAATTATATATATATATATATATATATATATATATATATAATAAAATGTATATATGCATATGTACATATGCACATGGAGACACACACATATACATACATACACATAAATATTTTAAAAATAGATAGCATATTAGTTGTATAGATAAGCCTCCATGAGACCTGGGTGGTGTGGCAGCTCCTGCTGATAACGTAAAGTGAGGGTCTGTGTACATCTCAGCTGCTCACAGTATGCAGATCCCAACCTGAAGGAGCTTGTCAGCAGCACAGACTTCCAGAGCTTCGGAATCACCATTTCCTTTTCAACAGCTTTACACATGGCTAAGTTGCACAGTGACATCTTTGAAATGTCACAGTGCAAACAGTGTGGACTTACACCTTTCTATTCTCAATGCGCTGGACTCAGCTACTGAGTGTCTTGAGTCTCTAAATGCCCATGGGACAGAATAACAAGAAGAAACTATGCCCTGGGTATCATTTTGTACACCTTTCGTATAATTACTAGGTCTCTAGACGTGATAATTAATAACTTTGAGATAAATAGTAAAATCCTTTCAGCTCTTCTTCCCTCCTCCTTTCTCTGCAGCTTCCTCGCCTGCCCATGTTTCAACTCTCTCTTCAGTATAATGTTTCTTCAATGGCCAGAATAGAAGGCAAAAAAGATTAGGTGTGTGTGTGTGTGTGTGTGTGTGTGTGTGTGTGTGTGTGTATTTAAGACAGGGTCTCACTATGTAACTTGCTAGGTAGACCAGGCTGGTCTTGAACTCACAAAAGTTCTCTTACCTCTGCCTGCAGAATGCTAGCATTAAATATGTTTGTCAACACCCCTGGCAAAAGGTTCGAATTACAAAGAATAATTTCTTGATTTTTTTCTTATATTTAAATAGGAAAAGGAGGCTTTCTTCAACTTCTTTCAGAGTTGGAGCTTCTTGGGGAGCCAGGCCACCATGTTCGAAGGTAGGGCCACCAGCAACAGCAGATGCCATTTCCAGAGTGTTCTTGCTATGTGTGTGGAGAGTCACAGCCATATCCACCTGCTCCTGACTCATGTGCTTGTCCCCAGCCTTGCTAGATGCATGAGGCCTACCAGCTGCTGTGCTGGAAGAACGTGTACTTGGCAGGATTTCTTCCCAGTCCTTCTCCTTCTTTCCCCTCCTTTGAGGGCTCCTTGCCAGGACTGCCAGACAGTTCCTCTTGCCTTGGCACCTGTTGCGTTCATGTGTGTTCTGTTCATTCCTCTGAACATGTGAGCATGGAAGTCACTGTCACCAAACAGACCAGGGACCTCAACAACAGCATGGGCCTTCGAAAGAGAAAGAGAAACGCCAGAGTCTCACAGCAAGGCTGCCGCTCAGCCAATAAGCCTGGCTGGCCAAGGTGAGTAGACCAAAAGAAACGGGATGCCCCACAGAGCAGCCCATCCCAGCCCCTCCCCTCAAAGAATGGCAGAGGCTCACAGAGGGCCACCTCTGCTGTCCACAGAAGGACAAATAACTGTCAGTACTTGTCAGCAGAGAAGCTGCAACTCCACTGGTGGTCTCTAGTCAATTTGCTAACAATGACAACTGAAAACCAGTCTGCTGTGCTCTCTTTGAGACCGTCACATGCAGACTTTTTCCAGCATTCCGGGTTTGTGCCTGGTCAGGTGTTTGACAACTGCTTCACAAGTGAGGACCAAGAGGCTGTTGGGACAGGGACTAAGAGAGTGAGGTCAGACAACTAGATGTTTTAACTGAAACTTTAAATAAGCATTGATTAAAAAAAAAACTTTAGGAGTAGTAATAGACTACACGCGTGTTTTTGTATGTGTATGTATATGTGTATATGTCTGTGAACATGTTTGCATGTGTGTGCTTCTGTGTGTATATGTGCTTGTATGTATGTGTGTGCTTATGTGTATGCGTGTGTGTCTGAAGTTGTGTGTGTGTGTGTGTGTGTGTGTGTGTAGAGAGAGGAGCCACACTGAGAAAACAGAGGGCAATTTTGTGGAGTCAGTTCTCTCCTTCCACCGTGTGGGTCCTGGGGATGAAAGTCAGGCCTGCATGGCAAGTGTCTTTACCCACTGAGCCATCTCATTGGCCCCAAAACACAGTGTTTTTGGTGTGGTTTTTCTGAACAGCTGGTATTGTGGTTTGGAGTAACACATTAATTTTTCTTTCTTACATATTTGTGTTTATAATTATTTTATAGCTTTTAGAATTGTTATATTATTATACAGATTCACAATGCTTTTTAAAGGAGAGGGTATGAATGTAGTCCTTGCCACCAGAGATTATATAATCAAGTTTCACTCATTGGGGAAGCCCCAATAGTCAGCACAAGGGGTGAGCTTTGCCCTGGGAGAACCACCTCTGTGGCCAAGGTGATACAGATGCATACAGAGTGAGCTATTCTTACGATGAGTAGCAGCAACCCTGGTGCCTGCTTTGTATGTGAAAACATCAGAGGCAATCCCTTGTGTAGGAACACCACTCTCAGAGCACTGTGAGCATGCTATGGCTCCTAGTAGACTTCCCCTTTGCCACCTGTAACACTGTTTCCAGCAGCCCATACGCAGGCTGTGTATTCCACATATATCTTCCTTCATACATGGTCTCTAGTGGCTTCAAAGCTGTCAGGCTGAAATACGGCTTCAAACCCACAGACAAATACTTCCACTCTGCCATTAAGAGACTTCTTCCTGCTTCTGTCCTTGTGTCACCAGCATTGCTTCTCTGTTCTTATTCTGCTTTATTTAGACAGGGTCACATTAGCCCAGACTGCCCTGAACCCACTGTACACAAGGACAGCCTCAAGTGCCTGCTCCTCTGCCTCTACCCACCAAGTGCTGGGATTACAGACTTGTACCATATCCCCATAACTGGTTTGCCTTTGTTTTGTTTTGTTTTGTTTTCTATTTTCCATTCTTTTTATAAAAGACTAAGGAGCAAGATGCCATCAGTTATTTCAAAACATTTTAAAAACAAAACAACCCACCTTTGGAATACAGACTTGGCTAATGGCTGAGTGTCTGTCTTCAAAGTAAAGAGGTTGACCTGGGTTTCCCCCTTTCAGGGGGCCCCTGGACCCCCAATATGTCTACCCACCCCCATGTTGATTGACACTTTCAGACATCCATAGCTATCGTTTGAAAATAGCCCTTCTTGGTCACTACTGTAAATGATTCACAGGCAACTCGGCCACAGCCCCATTATTAACAAAGCTCCAGAACGGTGGCTGCCTGTGGCCTGAGATGCCAAAATCTGGATTCTGCATTTTAAAAGTACGTAAAGAATGTCACTAGAAGTTCCAATGGAACATGGCAAAGTAGAACTATACGTGTGTTTTCTCTTTGAAAAGGGTTATTAAAACCACCTCGTCTGTCCAACAGCCTGTGTGATCTGTCCTTGTGCTGGAGAATCTCAGGAGTCCAGTCAAACCCTTAAGAGTGTGGAAGGCCTTCCTGGCCCCTAGCTTGGAAGCCATATAATGTTGTACGAGTGTGTGTTCAAAGACATTGTGACACTGCCCGAGAAAATCATCTCTCCATGGTTTTTGTTGTTTTAGGCTTCTTGTTCTTTTGTTTTGTTGTTGTTGTTTTGCTGTTGTTGTTGCTTTTAGTTTTATTCCCGGAAGCAGTTGTGGATTAAAGGGGAGTGCATGGGGTGCCCTCTTGAGGTCTCTGGATGCCAGGACTTTGAAGAGACTGCATACAGGACTGGATTTCTTAGGTCATTATCCCACTTTCAAAAGGATTGAGGGAAGAACCTAGGATTGGCTGCCTTTGGCTGAAATGGCATCTAGGGTGGGAAAGGTATTCCAGGGGCTCCTGCCTGTGTCCCTCTTTCTCACACATTTGCTCGGCTGACACATTGAGGCCTGCTCTGAAGCCCTTCTGGGGCTCTGAAGCTAAAGTCAAGGGTGAGCCCTGTCTCCTAGAAGTATCAAGCTGCCTATGGGTCATCCTTACCTGACTCATAGCTCCCTCCCTGGTAGGGACAGTATGGTGGGTAAAGCCTTATCTCCCATCATGGCACTCATGCTCTGCCGATGTGGGAACCCATTCTGAGTCCTTTTGCCTTCTCATCTTGTCTGAACCTCCTACTACGACAACAAAGGCTCTAGCCCTGGCCAGCTATCCTCATCACTATCACAGCTTCCTTCACAACCTAGCGCCTCCACAAACATCCTGGCAAATACAACAAGAGCCCATTGCCACCCTCATACCAGCCAACCTCCAGAAATTCCAGAGCAACTAGAGTGCTTTTTCTAACAAATACTACCCAGATACCTGGCTGCACAATGTATGTGCCATGATTGCTTCCTACGATGCAACCTGTTTTACACAAAGAAAGCAGTACACGTTGGAGTGAATTATCTTGGTGAAATAACTGCAGAACTACATAGACCTGGAGCTTTGAAGGGCTACGATGCTGATTGTTAGCTACACGTTCAGCGGGCCTAATGCTACCAGCTATGACTTTTTTCTTCCTCTACACTACCAGATTTACCTGGCATTATTTATACATGTGTGTATATGACTTCTAACATATTGCCCTTGCTTCTCTAGAACCATGTTCCTGATGTGCCATGACTTCCTGATGGCAGGGATGAGGGGAAATGGGAAAGGGAAGGGAGGGTCTCCTATTATTCTGCACACCATATGTACTTTTTCTGATGATGAGCTCGGTTTTAACTAAGTCAAGGCTCATCCCAAATCAATCTGATATAGGATTGCCCCTGAACTGGTCAACAAACAACTTTTCAGGAAAGAAAATGTGTAGCTTGTTTTAGACAAAAAGTAGAGACTGGGAGCACTTTGGCTCCATTCTGGAGTGACATGGACGGACACGGCATCAGCAAAAATGCCAGCGACAGGTAACTCAACTTGAGGCTGCCAGGGCTCTTGCTGCTCCACCCCCTTTTATGGGCCGTCCCGATCCTCTTTATGGAACCGAGATATGCCACCCAACTAGCCATCCTGTTGCCTAAGTCCCTTCTAGCTCCCAGGTCAGAAAGAATCTGGGCCCAGGGATCCTCTCTTATTTTGGTCTGTCAGATCTTACTCTACTGGCGCCCACTCAGGGCCCTGGCCACAAAAAGCCTACCTCAAACCCAAAGACTGAAAAAAAAGATGTTTTAATAAATACAAAAATCTCTAATAATGACTCTGCTCAGCTCTGGGGCAGCAGGAATGGTGTGAGGGAACCCTTGGTGCTGAGTGAGGATAAATTAAAGAATCCCGATAAGCCAGTGGTGTTTTGTACAGAAGAAAGGAGTTAAGCTTCTGGGACAGAGGCCAAAAGAAAACAGGGCAGGAGTTTGCATGGATATGGCCTTGGTCTGACCCAGCAGTCTTTCCCCTTGTAGAACTGTGGCTCCCAGAGGTAGTGGGGGAGGAGAAGAAGCAGAACCAGAGGCACTAAAGGCACTGGGTTCCCACAGGAGAGTCAGGGTCCTCAGCACCACTCCTTCTCCCAGCTCAGGCCCATCCTCTTGGTCATGTGCTTCTGGATGCTCCCTAGGAGCGTTCAGCTTCTTTCTCCAGCTCTGGAAGGGTTCTAGTCTCAGAGGCTGCTGAAGACAGAAAGGAGTGAATGTTGAAGGAGATGGGTGGCCTGGAGGAAGACCTGGGGGCCAGGCAAAACATCTCTGTTCCAGTCCCAGAAAGGACCAAATTGTCCAAGCAAGTCAGTGTACACCACCGGCAGTGTGGTTGCTTAATTCCTCTGAGCTTCAGAAATCTCATTTGTAAAGAAATGACAAGTGAGACGCATGGAGAGGTGGGCTGGGTATGTACTCATTTCCTACCTCCATGAGGCACCCTTCCCTCCCAGCGGTCATCCAGACAGCCCACACCAGCTGTTGCCTCCTTCACTTACACCTTTGGGCTGTGCAGTGGGAACAGCATCGACTCTCCTTCCCTGAGCCGCAGGATAGTGGCAACGAACAATCTTCCCGTTCACAGTGAGGTACCCCTGCCTGGTGCAGGATGGAGAGTTACTGATACAGTGTCCTCACAGGACACTGTAGTCTTCAGCCTCTTCAGGACTCTCCCTGAGAAGGTTTTCCTACTCAAGGCCAGGCTCTACTGCCCACAAGTCCCTCACTTACCCCACATCTGCAGGTAATACAGCTCATCTCCCCAAAGGGGGGCACTGATGGGTGCCAGCTCTGATTCTCTGGGAACCACTGCCCAGCAAAGCGACACCCACGAGGCCCATCAGCCTGCATGGGGTCTCCCAGCTTGGCATGAGTCCCTGACCCTACTGGAGAAAGAAAAGACAATATGGGTCAACTCACTTCAACTTTTCTTTGAATGCCTATCACCTAGTAGTTTCTGGTTCTTGATAAGTGATAAATTTGGATGGATAGGTGGGAGATGGATGAGTGAATAAATGGGTGGATTACAGATGGAGTAGATAAATTATTATGGATGGATGGATGAATGGGTAGGTGGGTAGATGGATAGATTACAGACAGAGTGGATAGATGGTGGTGGATGGAAGGGTGGGTGGCTAGATGGATTACAGATGAAGTGGACAGATGATGAATGATGGAAGGGTAGGTAGGTGGATGGATAGATGGATGGATGGATGGATGGATGGATGGATGGATGGATGGACAGACGGACAGATGATGGATAGATGGGTGGGTAGATGGGTGAGTGGATGGATGGATGGATTACAGATGGAATGGAAAGATGATGAGTGGGTAGCTGGGTGGTTGGATGGATGAGTAGATGGATGGATGGGTAGGTAGGTAGATGAATGGATGGATGGATGGGTAGATGGATGGATGGGTAGGTAGAGGGACAGCTAGGTTGATGGGACTGGAGCCACAATCATGTCATTGCATACATGCATGTCCTTCCCACTATTTTAGGGCATTAGCTCCAGGGTGGGTATAAGCAGTGCTCAGTGAGTGAGAAGAATCTGAGAAGCTCCTTTCCATTCCCATCATGCACCCCCAAATACAGGTCAGGGCCTACCCAACCCTAACAGTGAGGCCTCAATGACCGGGCCTCTCACCTGGACACTGTTTGCAGCAGTCGGTGGGGTTGGCACGGACGGGCTGAGCACAGGCCAGGCGAGGACACTGCACCTTCTCACAGTGCACCTCTCCCGTGGCCCCCTGTTGGTGCCCATTGAGAGAGGGTGTCAAGCAGAGGGACGCACAACCTTCACACTGCTTTCTCTCCTTTCCCCACCTCAAGTCAAATATGTGTGTGGCCAGTGCTCAGAGGCTTGAGTTTGCCCTGTATATCTGAATCCAATCCTCATTGTATCTTATATGGTATGTCATATTTGCACACAGGGAAGGACTGGGGAACTTAGGGAAAGTTCAGAAATCACCGAGGGTCATGTGAGCCCAGTCAGCTGGTACAGCCAAAATTTATACCCATCAGCTTTTTATCCCTTCCTACGGGAAGCCCACTCTCAAAACCCAAGGGACTGCCCCTCACAGAACCATCCTGAGACCTCCTCACCAAGAATAGGCTTGCTCTCCAGGAAGCCTCCACCTCTATCTGCAGACCCTAGGTAGCCATACCTTGCAGGTGCAGACAGCACACTTAATTAGGCCAAAGGGGGGCACGACAGGGTGCCATCGGGTACCCGCTGCCCTCCAGCTCCGGTCGCCATCAAAATAGCAGCCTGGTAGAAAAGAGTCCCAGCAGCCATTAGGATGGTCTTACCAGCTGGGCCCACAGTCAAGCCTCAGGCCAGTCTTACACTAGCCTAAACCAAGAGCCAGTAGACACTAAAGAGGACTATCAGTTGTGCTTAGAGTCTGTGCACCTCAGCTTCCCCCATACACAGAGTCTGTTGCCCTCTTGCACCAATTCAGTGGCTTCTTTGGATCTTTCCATCCCTGGACCCACTGTCCTCACTTACCTTCTCCTGGCTCTAGATGTGGTAGGCTGGGAAGGTCTCTACTGCGTTGTTTCTCTGTGGAGACAAAGCAAGGGTGAGCAGAGAGTGGCCCCTGCTTCCCTCCCTAGAACACTCCTTTCCCATGGATCCCCCTCCACTACCTTTCCTCCCCTGCAGGACATTCACCTGGACACACGGGACAGCACTGGTCCAGTGCCTGCACCGGGTGGGGACAGCTTGGTGGTGGGCATACTACAGGATCACAGATCACTGTTCGTCTCTGTAGAGAGGGGCCAAGGTTTTGAAGGTGTGTTGGGCCCCTTGCCCCAGACCTTGTAGCCAACTGTACCTTACCCAGACATCCTACCTGGCAGGTGCAGAGAGAGCAGAGTGGGTCATAGTTGGGTGCCCAGCGAGCCCCGTGGGGACGCTGCTGCCCCTCGAAGAAACATGTGTTAGGATCTCGGGGCCTCCCAGAGCTGCCATGTTTGGCTGGTACTGGGGCTTCGGGGCCAGGCCCAGCAGGCAGAATGGGTGACATAGCTGCCTCTCCATTTGAAGACAAGGGCATCCGCACTCCTTCTGAGGCCAGGCGCAGGCCTCCCACCTCACACTGACTGGCAATGTGCACCTGGGCAGAGAGGAAAACTGAGGCTGGCTGGGGTTCTCCTTCATGTCTCTATCAACCACTGTTGGCTGTTGACAGGAGTGCCCAGGAGGAGACTACTCCCTTCAGGACTCATCCCAGCTGCAAGCCAGGGTGGTGGGCTGCCATGTAGCTTCATGTTTATCACTGACAAGAATTTAATACTACCATCTTAGGAATCAGAGCGCACAAGCAGCTGCACCATCCGCACATACCTGACCACGTAATTCTCCTCTGGGGCTATTCTTGGTGGTGATCAGCAGGGAGGCAGTGCCCTGTGCCAGGTGCCGCAGCAGCACAGGCTCCAGATCCTTTACCACACCCTGAGCCTGCAGACAGACCAATATGGAGTAGAAACAAGGTACTTCAGGGTTTTTATATCATTTTATTTATGTGTTAGCATTTTGCCTGGTGTCCATAGAGGCCAGAAGAGAGCACTGGAGTTATAATTGGAGTTACAGGTGGTTATGAGCTACCAAGTGGGTGCTGGGTACTGAACCTGGGTCCTCCAGAAGAGCAGCCACACTACCAAGCCACCTCTCCAGCCCCACAAGGCACTTTAGCACAAAGCCCACAGTCTCCAGTTTTCAGGTAAAGAATCAGACACAAGAGATTAAGGCCTTTTCACAATGGAGAGCAGATCTAAGGCTAGGCCTCTCTGACTGCAAGTCTATAGCAGCCCACACCACTTAAGAGGATGTGGTTCATCCCACCTACTTCTTTAGTGGCTTGGGACCTCTATCCTGGGACAGAGAACACAAAAGAAAATGCATAGTAAAGGCTGGGTCAGACAGACACCTCCAGCCATGCCTGCTCTGTAATACCAGGCCACTTGCTCTCCCTATCACAACCACAGGTCCACACAGCCCTTCAAGCTAAAAAAGCAGAAAATTTCCAAGATTCCTCCTATCTCTATGCCCTTACCTCTGAGCCATAGAATCCCTTCAGCAGCCGCTGGGGTCCTGGCATCCCAGGAGGCCCGAGGAGGTGAGCAGTGACAGTCCCTTGCTCTGAGCCACCAAGCCCAGCCAATAGAACCTCATAGTGTAAGTGACAATGTGTATCCAAGGAGAGCCAGGCATGCCCTGCTGCCTGACTCCGCACAGGGGGCAGCACTAGTGCTCCTGCCAGAGGCACAGGCAATCCTAAATCCAAACAGATGAGAGATGACACATGAGACTGTGCTCTTATCTCATCCTACCCTGTAACAGACCTAGGGCCTGGGGAACAGCAAGCCTTAGATTCCTTGCACAATGGCAACAGGGAAGGTTGGCTGGCAGCATCACCTTATGCATCCCCACCTCTCTAAATGCCAAGCAGAGATCAGACAGAGCAAGACACACAAGGCTCTGGCTCTCTGGCTAATTCGTTAGATGCTTGGATGTCAGGTCAGAGGACACAGAAGGGCAGGTAGACTCTGAGGCACTCACTGTCATAGCGGGCACTGTGCCCACTGTAGCATAGGGCAGTCACATGCCCCCGAAGCTCTCCATCTGGGAAGTCCTTGGTACCAATATTCAGGAACAGCTCATTCTGTAGCAGCATGTGAGCCCCTCGGGCACCCAGCCCAGAGCACATACCCACAGCCTAGGGGTCAAAGAAAGATGAGCCCTCTCACTTTCAGATCCCAAGGGCATTTTATGTTTTATGCCTCCACTATACACATATTCTTCCTCATTTCAATACTGCTGGACAAGAACTTTGTAGGACAAGTGTCAAGGCCCTCTTCTGCCATGCCGCCACGTCCTAGACACACCACAACCCTTGAAGAGTTACTCATCTGTGAGTCTTTACTTCTCATCTATCAAAGGGTACTGGGAAAGGCAAAAGATACATAAAGAATGCAACCACATTCTGACATGCCTGACAGAAAGACCCCAAAAGTAGCAATAGTTCTATCTCACGGGCTATTGCACTATTCCTGTGAATGGTGTTTACTATTTAACTACAAGCTTACTGAGAACAAGGGTTCCAGCCTAATGTTTACTAAAACGTGTCAAATGAATAAAGGACTCATTGAGAGAACCCACGAGTATGTGAACGGTACTACACACCCCTACTCAACCAACCTGGCTTCCCGCAGCCCATGTATTGGCAGCCCTGGCACAACTCTGCCTGGAGCCCTCACCATGTGTCCTCCCAGCTGGAGTCCAGCCATGTGGCACAGGACAGTGCGCTGGTTCTTCCGCTGAGGCTTGGTCTCCAGTGTCATGGCCACCACCTCGCTACCTGTACCTACCACTTGCACCTGGTGGGCAGGGTTGGGGGAAGGCAATTGGATTGCCAGCCAAGACCTAAGGCCTTTCCCAGTGCAGGTCAAGGCCCTGCCCCACTGGCCTCCCTGCGTCCTACAGCTGTTGCCTCTTACCTGATAAATAAGGGAGCCATTTCCTAGCAGTATGAAGCTGGCTGAGCCAGCGGCACCCGTCTGGACTGGGATCAGGGCATCAGCCCCACAAAGTACACTTTGAAGGACTGCAGGGGACAAGACAGGTGGCAGCAGGCTTGCCCACACCCAGACCCCCAAGAACTCTCCCATATCTGTTTTGGCCTCTTCTTTAGCACACATCTGTGCCTCTGAACTATGTGTACCCACAGTGCCAGCCCCACCCCTCCTCACCATCACAGCTCTGCCTGGTAGTAATGTATCCGCTGATGCGTAGCTCTGGCCCACTTGCCTGCTCTAGGACCATCTGCAGCTCCCCCAGCACCAACCAGCCCATCTCTTGGTCTGTAAGGCTGGGCAGCACCTCAGCAAAACCTGGCTCCTGTAAACAGAGCAGAGCACGGTGGGCAACAGCAAGAGGTCAAAGTAGCGGCAAGATGCAGGCCTTCCCTTACCTGAGCTGAGGTGTTGGCCTGGAGCTCTCGAAGTGGCTGCCCCTCGTGGAGAATTTGAAGCTTCAAGGGAACCTGAGCTAGTCCTGCAAGCACTGCATATGTGAACATTTCTGAAAGGTGAGCGCCCTCCCTAATGCCCTCACGTACATCTTCCCCATCACTCACCTCCCAGCAGACCCCGGAAGAGCAGCAAAAAATGTAAGGAATCTTCTGTGTCACTGAGAGTGAGCAGGGCTATGCCCCCCACACCCCACTGCTGTGGGTCTTCCAGGGTCAGGATGGCACTGAAGGTCTCTGGGGAGTGGAGGACCATGACAGTCATAAGAAAATCCTCTCTTCAGTCCACCCACCCCTAGGCTATTGAAGGCTCAGCTCTTGACATCTAAAAACTTCTCACTCCCCCTACCCGCAGCGAGAGCACCCTGCCAAATGAGAGGCCCCCAGACTTCTCCTGAAGGGTGGGTGGGTGTCACAAGGGCTACACGCAGCTGCTCTGCTCTCAGGAGCCTCACAGACGGTCGAGGTACTGCCCGCCATACCCCACAGACCTAGAGGGAAGAAAATCTACCGTAATTATGTGGGACAAGCCAGCTAACAGACCCAGACCTAATGAGGAAAGAGTATGGAAGGGAGACCCCAGACCCTCCTAAGAAGTACCCAGAAGCCTTGATTTTAAGTCCTGGCTTACCACTTACTAGCCAAATGACCTTGAACAAATCACATTCTGCTATTCTGAGCCTCAGTTCCCTCCTCTGTAAAATGGGCACCATAATGTCAGGGCCTTTCTCCCACTGGGCTGTTGTGAGAACCAAAGGAGGCGATGCAAAGCATGCTCTCAGCAAGTGCCCATTTTGGATAAGCACTCTTAAATGGCATCATCTCACCAGGCCATCCTGGGTGGGGGCTGCAGGGTGTTCAAACAGGATGTTGCCTGTGGGATCTGTGAACCGAACCCTGCTGGGACGGTCCAGCCTGTGAAGAGAGGTCCAGTGAGACTGGATCTATAACCTACAGACTCCTCTTTCTTTACTACTCCTAGTCCTTTCCCGGGTCTCACCGCTGGTAGGAGATAGAGAAGCGTAAACTTGAACGCAGCAGAGAGACTCGAGCACGAGCTACCGCCTGCGACCTCGGTCCTGTCAGCAGCGCCACGAAGTCTTCGAGAAGAGAAGATGGCCTGAGCACTGTCAAGCCTTGCCGCGGTACTGAAACTCCATCAGGCCCACCTCCATCCCAGCCTACCCGTGTGGCCATCAGCACGTGTCCGCTCCCCAACGCCGGGTTCCCCCCGATCGCTGTAACTGCGATGCTCTGGGTCTCTTGGATACTCGAAGACCAGGCCAGCGGGCTGTGGATCCAAATTGCTGCGCTCTGCATCCGGAGTAAGAAATAAGACCGCTGGTTTCAGCAAGGTACCAGGAGGACCAGTCCTCCTCTGCGATCCAAGCCGCACAGGACCTACTGTTAGAGCCTTCCACCCTCCCTAACTCGGGGCACAGCGGGCCTCACCCTGCGGGCAGGTCTGGCAGCAGTGTCCTGGCAGCTGGCGCGGCTGCCTGCAGGCCAGGGTGGGGCACTGAGGTTTGATGTTCTTGCAGCTGACCCTGCCAGGGCCCCTCCCACGGCGAGCCCACTGAGGCTGACGGCAGAGAACATAGGAAAATTAAGGGAATGCAACCATCAGACTCCAGGGTTAGGTACTCTGCTAGAGTCAGTCAGCCCTGCCTGCTATTTACAAGTTACATGGCCCTGGACAAGTTTCTTAACTTCTCTGAGCCTTGGCGTCCCTGTCTGCAAAGTAGAGCTAATAATGCCATTTATCTAGCAAGGCTGTAACGGGAGGGTGAAAGTTGGCTAAAAGCCAGTCACATTGTGGGTGATCAATAACTGTCAACACCGCAGACTTGAAAGGGGTTTCCTCCGATTTGCGGACCAGCCTTCCCCTGAGCATCTCCAAGACTACTACGGCTTAGGACGCCAGCGTTCCGCTACCCTCTAGGGTAGGGCGGGCAGCTGCGGTATCCACTCACCGCTTCACAGGCGCACAGCACGCAGCGCATCACCCCAAAAGGCTCCCCCAGGTCCGGGTGCCACGTCTCGTCCAAGGCATAGACCTTCCCGCCGAAGGAGCAGCCTGCGGGGACGGGCTTGGCTGGCGGCCGCTGTCCGGTTGCTCGTGCCGTAATGCCTGCTCCGGGCTCTGCCCGCCAGGCCCTTGGTCCCTTGGCACCGCGCACCTCGCCGCCTCTGCTTTCCCCTCCCACCCTCCCGCTGCGCGAAGCCACCTGCGCCCGGGGCCCCTCTCCCTGTGGATGTAGACTTGCCCGGAGCCAGACACCCCTCCCGCGCCTCCCCCTGGCGCCCACCTACCTGCCGCTCCCCGGACAGGCAGCGGCTCCTTCTCGGAACGGATGGGCAGTGAGGGGGGCTCAGGGCCAGTGCCACCGGCCGGCCGCGAGCCGAGCAGCAGCAACCCGAGGAGCAGCCGCGGGGCCGGCGGGGCCGGGAGGCTCGGCATGACGCGGAGCAGACAGCTGGGGAGGCGGGCGGGAGGAGGGAGCAGGAGAGGGAGTAGGGCCGGACCGGAGGCGGGCCGGCAGGAGGGGGCCGGGGCCAGGAGGGGGGCAGTGGCGAGGGGCTCGTCTCGCAGTCGCCTAGTCCGCTCCCGGCCGGGCGGGGCGGGAGAGAGCGGGCGGAGGGGCGCTGACCCGGGCCGTACTCCACTCTAGTGCCCTAGGCGCCGGCTCTGGCCCGTTTTATGCCCGCGCCAGGCGTCCCGGCCCGAGGCCTCCTCTTCAGCAAACGGGGCGCGGCGGCGGCTCCACAAGGAGCCCGGCTGAGCCCGGGGGTCCGGCCCAGCAGCAGCGGCCGGATCGCGAGTGGGGGAGGGGGACAGGCTGGGACCCGGCAGGGGAGGAGGGAGGAACTGGAGGAGGGGGGAGCGGAGTGGGTAGGGGGAAGGGAGGAACCAGGGGGCGCAAAGAGGGGGAGGAGAGGCGGGCCTCGACACCCCCACACACACTCCTTGCGGCCACCCCTGGAGGTGGTGTCCATCCCAAGACCGGAGCCTCAGGCTAGTGAAGGGCAGAGGCTGAGCCAGTCTCGGGCCTGTACCAGTCTTGAGCTGGATGGGCCGCTGGAGGATGAGGACTTGTCTTTGAAAAGGACACTGATCTTCCTCTACCTAGGACCCGCAGCATCCCCCCTTCCTTTCATTCTGGCTGTATTCCTATTTCCCTTCCAAGGTCTCTCCTCTTTCCTCAGTTCCCAGGACAGGGACCTAGCCTGTGCTTCCCAAAATCCAGCAGTGCTTCCCCCTGAGTGAAATCATAATCCTCCACCACCCCGACCTGTTCTCAAATCCATCCAACTGTCACCTCTGGCTCTTTCACTTCATCCAAGGGATGATCCTCTTCCTCTCCAGCTCAGTCCCCACCTCCTCTGTCCTGCTTTTCTAGACATGCCTCCCCATCCTCTCCCACCCCCACCATCCCAGCACCAGGCTCCCTAATCTTAGGAGGCATCTCTTATTCAACTGGAGAATTCCGGGATCGGGGCCATACTCCGAAGTAGATAGTCAGTCCATCCTCAGAGGAGGTGCGGGAGAAAGCCTGAGTTAGAACAAGGGAGAGAGGACAGGGTCAGACCATAAGGTCCCTAGGGACAGAGACTGTGGGGAGACAGGGACTGAGGAGATAGCACAGGAGCTAGAGCTAGGGCCAAAGGAAGAAAGAAAGGAGCCAGCAAAGAGGTATTTGTGGGGGAGGCTCGGCAGCTGTCTTTCCTAACAGGAACAGATGGGCCTGGTTATTTCTCTTGTCACATGTATAGGACTGGAAGAGGGCCATTGAGCAATCAAGGGCAGGCTTGCCCACAGAGCTGAGGGGGTTAGCGCTCCAGGTCCCTGTACCCCAGTAGAAAGACATGCACCTGAACCCAGTCAATCTGTCTGTCTGTCTTTTTTTAAACAGGTTCTCATTATGTAGCCCTGGCTCACTAGGTAGACCAGGCTAGCCTCAAACTCACCAAGATCCACTTGCTTCTGCTTCCCAAGTGCTGATATTAAAGACATGCTCTGGGCTCAGTCTTAACCTTCCCTTCACTCCCCAGGTCCCACATATTGTCAATACTCTTTTTCCTACAGCATGACCATTCTCTGATATAGGCAATACCTACATTGCCAGTTGGAAAGGGGAAATGCCAGGAAAGACACTCCTCTGGAGCAGCGGATATGGCAAGAAAGCCAAAATGCCATCAGATTTCAGCAGCAGGTATACTGTTTGGGGAAAAGAAATTTGGAGAGCCAGGAACTGAGACTTCATCAATCTAAAATAAGACTTCTCATTCCAGGGACAAGTGTATTCTGCCAGGTTTCTCCTGGACTAACCCTTTTTTGCCTCTCCCTCAGTCATTGAAGAACCCAGGTTCTCATGTCCCCAAGACAGGAGACAGCTCCCGCTATACAAATCCTCTCTAGACTGTGTGTGGGTGGAGGAACTGGGCTCCATTCATGGACCACGGTCCAGCCGTGGGCTCTAGTCCCATTAGATCCGACAAGAAATCGTCATTTCCGGGCCTTCACCAGGGCTTGGTGGCTCTCTGCTCTCTGATTGGGCGGAAGTGTCCTGGGCAGGCTTGTGACCCTACTACAGAGGAGGGGTTGTACCCCAACCAGTACCTTCCTACCTACCTGCTCCCCAGAGTGCTGCCTGCTGTGCACCTGGGTCCTGAAGCCCTTCTCCACTCGGTGAGTGGCAAACACCTTTTGGGGTTAAGTGAGGGTATGGTATGAAGAACAAAAAAGAACCAGGCTCTTAGCTGGGGGAGGGGCAAGCAAACTGGGACCTACAGGCACTGACCTTTGTCAAGAAGAGTGGAGCCTTCCCAGAATGGGAGGAGCGGGACAAAGCAGGGAAAGGGGGTTGGGTAACTGGTTTATGAGGGACTATTCACAGACTCAGTAGAATTCACCATAGGTCTGGCTGCTTTAGGGCCACGAGAGAATAAAAAAAGAGGTGCGTGTAGACCTAGAGAACTTTGTCCTAAGAACATAATCCTAATTCCCATCCTCAGATGGCCATTCTTGTTAGTTTAAGGTTCTGAATCCTGGGACTGGGAAGCTGGGCCAGGTGAGCCAAGGCACAAGAAGAGGGTAATGGGGGCGGCGGGGGGTGGGGGGGAATGTATGTTGACAGACCTCAGGAGATCCCAATATTGAATCAGGTGCAGTCTCTTTGCTCAACTTGTGAAAAGTTAGGGTCCCGGGAAGGGATCTGGAGGGGCGGGGAGGCAGCTGCAGCTGCAGTAAACACACCGGCAGTGTCTAAGGTGAAATAAGCCATGTGAGGTAGGTACCGTCTTGCTCCTTAAGTGCCTCCCAGGCCACTTGCCTCAGGAAGAAAGTCCTAGTTCTATCAGCCCATCGATTTGAGTAACGGAGCATTTCGGAACTTGAAAATCCAAAGAAAATTCCCGGATTTTATTTGTGAGGCAAAAAGGGAAAGAATGAGAAGCAAGTGTCTCTTTTAATTTCTGCCTCTGGTGGTCTTATATCTTTACCCAATCTCCTGCCTCAGCCCCACTCCCAACACTGTAGCTGTTCCTCAGAAACATGTGCTCACCTGCCACTTTCTCTTCTTGGCCTGATGACCCATTCTCCAGACTTAACAACATCCCCTTCTCTGTTCTCTCCCAGCTAACAACCAATGGTGCTCAGAATTTGAGCCCACTTAAGATGGGTATGTCTTGTTGCTCTCAGCAGGGCAGCAATCAGTAGATGGGGCACCAAGATCTTATCAGAGTCATTGAAGAGCCCTTACAAAGAGGAGGCACTATATGCCTCAGTCACAAGAAAACATGGGAGCAGTTGGAACACGAACAGCTCTGCCCTAGCTGGCCAGCAGCTCTGGGTCTCGAAGCACGTGCTTACCAGTGCCAGACAGTCTTTTCCTTGAAACCTGATGAAAGATTCACTATTTCTGTCATTTTCAGGAGAGATTCCTTGGCCCACCCGTCCCCCACCCCACTCTGTGCAGAAGTGCAAAAGCTCAAGCCGTCTCCATGGCCCCAGGAAAGATTCAGGGGAGAGGCCCCATACAGGGAGCCACTCCAGTCAGACACCCTGGCCAGAATGGAGCTGACTGGTAAGGCTACGTGAGGGGCAAGGGATAAGTTCAAGAGTGGCTTGGCAGCGGGGGAGGTGGACAGAGGGCTGGGAGACCCAGTTTCCAGAGAAATAGTGTCTGTCTGGATAGCAGACCCCTGGATTTCAGGTCTGGCCCCCAATGGGGATCCCATAGTCACCACCTGAGAATGAGTTTCTCCTTATCAACCCTTCAACCTCACCTCTCCTCATCTAAGATTTGCTCCTGGTGGCCATGCTTCTCCTCACCGCAAGACTAACTCTGTCCAGCCCAGTTCCTCCTGCCTGTGACCCCAGACTCCTAAATAAACTGCTTCATGACTCCCACCTCCTCCACAGCCGTCTGGTGAGCAACCCCAAGCCCTGTGCTTTCTATCCACTTAAGTGAGTTAAGGAACTCAGGCCTTCAGTTCATCTCCCTCTAGTTTTGTCTTTGGAAAGACCACCATGTCTTAACCCTGGCAAGGGCTATGCTTTGCATTAGTCTCTCAGAAGCTCTAATGTGAGCATGGTGCTAAAGAAGGCCACCCCAGTCACGGGCCTCCATCCTGACCTCTATGTCAGCTCTTTCCTCCTGCCCCCATCTATCTTAACAGAGCCAGTGTCCTGACGTCAACCCTTTGTCTACCCCTGTCCTGCTGCCTGCTGTGGACTTCAGCCTGGGAGAATGGAAAACCCAGACGGTAAGAAGCTCCTGGACACCTGTAAGGTCTACACTAAGACAGGATGCTTGCCTTAAGTCTGAGGCCAGCCTAGGATGTTCCAGGCTAGGCTGGACCACAGAGTGAGACCTCATCTCAAAAAAAGAGAGAGAGAGAAGAGAAGAGAGAGAGAGAGAGAGAGAGAGAGAGAGAGAGAGGGAGAAAATCTGTTCCATGGCCTTCCCTAAATCCTGTTATTGTCAGATCCCTCCTGCTCTCCATCGTCTTGAAAATTCTTCAATTCCTAAAAGTCTTACTTTCAGGTTTGCCACCTTATCCCAAGTTACATTTACTGATGATGAGATCTTGAAAAAAACAATGACAAATTTCTGACCTATCAAATAGGATGGGCATGGTGGCTTTAACTTCGTGCCTTTAATCTCATCACTCAGGAGGAAATGGCAAACAGATCTCTGTGAGTTCAGGGCCAAGGCCAGTCAGGAATGAGACACTATCTCCAACGTGTGTGTGTGTGTGTGTGTGTGTGTGTGTGTGTGTGTGTGTGTGCACGCATATATCTGTATATATGTATATTTGTATATATATATACTCATATATATGAGATAGTATATATATGCATGCTAAAAAGATTTGAAACTGAATATTATAAAAAGTTGGTTAGAAGCCTTTCATGTCTATACCTTTGACCTATTCTTATCCTTGTTCAATCTTTTCTTTTTAATAATGTGTTTATATATATGGCAGCACATGGTATATAGAGGTCAGAGTCATCAAGATTGACCACAAGCACCTTTACCCGCTGAGCCATTTCAAGGACTCTTCAACTAACTTTCTTTCTTCCTTTCTTTCTTTCTTTCTCTTTTTTCCTTCCTTCTTTTCTTTCCTTTCTTTCTTCTTCATCTTCTCCTTCCTTCTTCTCCTTCTGCCTCCTTCTCCTCCTCTTCCTCTTCCTCTTCCTCCTCCTCCTTTGGTTTTTCAAGTCAGGGTGTCTTTATGTCTAGCCCTGGCTATCCTAGAACTTGCTCTATAAACCAGACTGGCTTCAAACTCAGAGATCCGTCTGCGTCTGCCTACCAAGTACTGGGATCAAAGATGTGCACCATCACTGCCCAGCTTCTCAGCCTTCTTAAGTTGGCAAGAAATCTGATCTTCTATCCACAGGTGACATAAAGCAGAAAGTGACACTACATTAAGGCAAAATCAAGATTCAAATCCTTGCTGGGCATAGTGACACAAACCAGAAATCCTAGCAGCTCGGAGAGTGGGCCAGAAAGATGAGAAGCTCCAGGCTAGCCTGGGCTATATAATGAGACTCTGTCTCAAAAAAATAAGCAACAGCAGCAAAAGCAAGCCAGATGGCACATGCCTGTACTATGTAGAATGCCCTTTCTTTTCAAGTCTCCTAGGGGTCCTGGGTAAGGAAAAGGAATGAGTCATATAAATTATAGCTCTAGCTCTGTGTTTGTAACAAGGTTTAACTATGTATTCCAGACTGGCCTTGAGCTTGTGATCCTCCTGTCTCAGCCCCACAAGTTCTGGGATTACAGGCATGTGCCATCATATCCAGCTGTGTCATTTGTTAAGGCCCTTCCCTTCATCTCCACGGTCATGGTGACAGTTTTGTTGCTACATTTAACTTAAATATGCTGTGGGCAACAGTTGTGTATCAGAAAGAATAGGACTGTAAGGCTGCAACAAGGTGGGGTGACTTTCTAAGAGTCCATGCAAGACCAGGCTACACTGATGGACACTGGAGTCGCTGAAGCAGAGGCCAATGACCAGTTATTAGGAGACTGTGAAGGCATTCCTGTGATGGGTGGGACCCTCATCCTGTCCAGCTCTCAGCTCCTCTGATTCATCCTGCTGGCTACTCCTATGGGCTCCCCACCCATTCTTAGCACGTTTTTTGAAGCAGCCCACTTTTTCTTTCCCAGGAACAGAGCAAGGCACAGGACATTCTAGGGGCAGTGTCCCTTCTACTGGAGGGAGTGATGGCAGCACGAGGACAGTTGGAACCCTCCTGCCTCTCAGTCCTCCTGGGACAGCTTTCTGGGCAGGTTCGTCTCCTCTTGGGGGCCCTGCAGGGCCTCCTAGGAACCCAGGTAAGACCCCAGACCTACAGAAACTACCCTCTTACTCAGTTCCTCTAAAGACCTGGGGGAAGACAAGGGAATTTTAGGTGCCTTCAGTGTACGGAAGCTGGCCTATAAGGAGTGATTCTTCTCAGCCATACTACCTGGGTACTGGCATATCCATCTCTGCCATTTAAGGCCCTTCCCTTCATCTCCACAGTTATGGTGACAGTTTTGTTGCTACATTTAACTTAAATATGCTGTGGGCAACAGTTCTGTATCAGAAAGAATAGGACTGCAAAGCTGCAACAAGGTGGGGTGACTTTCTAAGAGTCCATGCAAGACCAGGCTACACTGATGGACACTGGAGTCGCATAAATCTTTTCTCCTTAGTCAGAAGAGGCCCGATACCTGGGCCTACTCACTGGCCTCAGGCCCATCCTCTGCCCTCAGTTCCCTCCACAGGGCAGGACCAAAGCTCACAAGGACCCCAATGCCCTCTTCTGGACCTTGCAACACCTGCTTCGGGGAAAGGTGCGCTTCCTGCTGCTGGTAGAAGGTCCCACCCTCTGTGTCAGACGGACCCTGCCCACCACAGCTGTCCCAAGCAGTACTTCCCAACTCCTCACACTAAACAAGTTCCCAAACAGGACTTCTGGATTGTTGGAGACAAACTTCAGTGTCATAGCCAGAACTACTGGCCCTGGACTTCTGAACAGGCTTCAAGGATTCAAAGCCAAGATTATTCCTGGTCAGCTAAATCAAACCTCCAGGTCCCCAGACCAAATCCCTGGATACCTGAACGGGACACATGGACCTGTGAATGCAACTCGTGGTCTCTTTGCTGGAACCTCACTTCAGACCCTGAAAGCCCCAGACATTGTGCCAGGAGCTTTCAACAAAGGCTCCCTGGCACTCAACCTCCAGGGTGGACTTCCTCCTTCTCCAAACCTTGCTCCTGATGGACACACACTCTTTCCTCCTTCACCTACCTTGCCCACCCACGGGTCTCCACCCCAGCTCCACCCCCTGTTTCCTGACCCTTTCACCACCATGCCTAACTCTACTGGCCCTCATCCAGTCGCAATGTACCCTCATTCCAGGAATTTGTCTCAGGAAGCTTAAGGTGCACCAGCACAGTGAGCATCTGCAGCGTCTCTCAGGGACAAGCTTCCCCCAGGAAGCCTCTGAGGGGCAGCTGCACTAGATTCCTGCTTTCACCTCAAAGGCCCTGGGAAAGGGACACACAGGACAGGACATTGTAAAATTTTAGGAGCTTTTTTTTTTTTTTTTAAACCTATCAGCAATATCATCAGAGCAGCTAGCTATCTTTGGTCTATTTTCTGTATAAATTTGAAAATCACTAATTCTCTATATGTGCTTTCATACATTAAGTCTGCAAATGCCTAGACTGGTCTAACCTTTTAACCCAGGTAGAGATTAACACTGTATCAGAAAACAAGAGGTAAGTTTCCTTTACTTCAAGTTTAACCACCACCACCACCACCCTCACAACCCCCACCCCACCCCCAACCCCCCACCCCCCAGTGTCCTCATTTCCTTCACTGTAATTCTCAGTGAGACTGTTTGGTCCTCAGGAGACACTGCTCTTGACAAAGGGTTAGCAGGTTATCTCTTAGAAAGGCTGTCCCTACTTTAGAGACAAAACTGAGCCTGGAAGAGAATAAACGAGAGTACCCAAAAGCCAATTAAAAATCAAGGGACCAATGTTCTTCACCCTTCACAGGGACAATAGATCTCCTGGACCCTACCTCCCAAGAAAGCTAACAGGAAGCTCGGGTAACTCCACACCCCAGGTAAGGCTGTGTAGACGTTCAGTAAAGCCTAGACTCGGATGTGGCAGCTGAGCAAACAGCTAAGAACAGCAGCAGCTCAGCAGGAGCTTACGCAGGCCTGGGCTCCTGCTTCCCTCCTGTGGAGGTCAGGCGGAAGTGCAGGAAGTGGCAAGAGTCAGGCTCCATAGCTCACACAGCAGGACAAGCACAGACAAGTAGAAGGCTTTTTCTAATTTCCACAAATGCATCTAAAAGACAGCCCTGTGTGAGCACCATGAACTCTACTGGGAACCCCCAAAATGAAGGCAGACTTATCAGTTTTTTTTTTTCAAGTAAACCTGAGTCTCTGCTTTGGTGGTGCTAGAGGTTTATATTGCAAAGAACAAAAACTTTATATTGCCAAGGGTCAACCTGCTATGGCCAGGGTCTTTTGAGGAGACTAGTAAGAACTTTTTCCCTCTCTTCTGTCCCAAAGTAAAGGAGGAAAGCTACCATGTAGGCAGAGAAGACAGGATCTCACAGTTCCAAACACTGACACACACACACACACAAAAGGGAAAGGTATTCTTCACACAGGCAGTAGATGCCCCAGGATCTCCCCCACAACTCTGAATGGTTGGTATTATCCATATCTGTTTTACACATGAAGACACCGAAGCCAAGTGGGCTTCCCAATAGTCACATAACCTTCAAGTAGAAAAAAACACTCCAGTCAAGAGTCTCAGCCCACCCATCTACCTGGTGTGGTACACTGCCTGGCATGTCCTTCAGTGAGTCTATTTAATGCAGAGACTTCCAAGTCCTTGGAGAGTACATACAGTCTTAAGGAGCTGAGAAGACCAGAACTTGTGGGAATGACAAATCAGACAGCGCCAGGTGTCTGCATGGGCAGAACCTAACGAAGGGATCAACAGATGCACATAGCTAAAAAATGTTATCAGAATCTCAGTGTCAGTTTTTACATGACAGAGTCCTTCGCTTACTAATTCTAGGATAAGTATAATTTGTAATTTACTGTAACACTAAAGGAGGCTAAATTTAACATTTACAAAGGAATTTGGGGCCAGTGAGAAGGCTCAATAGGTGACTGCTTATTGTGCAAGTCTGCCGTGAGTCTGATGCCTGGAACCCACAGAAAAGGCAAGAACCAACTCCTAAAAGTTGTCTTCCACCTCATCATGCACACCATTACGTGCCAACTCCCACAATTGCACATCCACATCACAAATACACACAAATAAAATTTAAGTTAAAAAAAAAAAAGCTGGACATAATGGCACATGCCTGTAAACCCAGCACTTCAGCTACATTTAGAGTTTGAGTACAGACTAGATTACAAAAGACTCTGTCTCAAAATTTAATTTTTATGGCAGGGACATAGCTCAGTGGTAGAGTTCTTAGCTAGCAAGCACAAGGCCTGGGTTCAATCCTCTCAGCACAAAACCAAAACAAAC